>NC_049994.1:371406-374507 GCF_000003815.2 Branchiostoma floridae
CATCCCATGTAAAACATACTTGCAGTCACTGTAATCATATAAAGTACAACATTTAGGGCACACAACATACTTGATAAAATGGTCAGTCCTATAGTTCAAATGTCTCCACGCCAAGTATACAGATCCAGGGAAAATAGGTGACAGTGCAGCAATAAAAGAGGAATGCTTTGATGCAATATCAAACCACTGGCCAATGAAGTGGAATAACTGATCAACTGCAGTGTCTGAAATGAAATGTTTGGCCTGCCACAGTAGAATAAACCAGCACAACCAATGCAGTAGACATGTTATCAATCCTGACATTTGCCTGTGTTGATCATTTGAATAACTGTTTTCAACCTCTTCTTCAATGTTAACATTTCCAGCAAGGCCACTATTCTCTACCCAAATTTCCTCATCTTCTGACTCTGACTGTTCCTGCAATGATTCATCCACATCATAAAATGATGATATATCCTCCTCTGCATGATTTTTTGTCCTTTTCAATCTCCTACCCTCATCTAAAGGCTCAGAGGCAGTTACAGAATTGGCTGTATCATTTCCAAACTCTGATACAGGTGTAGTAATACTGGGCTCATAATCCATTTCAGGACAATGGCTTTCTTGGTGATCCACTTTTACACAGCTATACGTCTTGGAATCCTCATGATAGAAACGTGACCGATGGTTCCGAAAGGCTTGAGAACTATAGTTCGTGTGGCAACCAGGGCAAACCTTTCGCTTGTCTACTTTCTTCCGTCTGGACACCCTTTAAAGAAAAAGACACAACAGGCTTAACAACACAAAAAACACGAAAGGCTAAATGCAAGTTGTCACTTTTCAAAAGTCTTTCTTGTCCTTAAGATATTTATTTAACAAATCATGGCCTTTACACTTGAATATATCATTGATTGTAAGTGAATACACTGTGAAATATTGACCTATTATTGCTTGATGACATCTTTAAGAAACAATAAACACACAATCATACAAAAAGAGTTGGCCAAGAACAACTTGTCAGTTTACATTTTAAAAAATCTTATATAAAGTCTTCCTAATCCTTAACATATACTAGGGCTGGGTATCGGTACAGTGTACCGGTACAAAACCGTTTTTTTAATTGGACCGGTCCAGAAAAAACGGACCTGAAAAAATTAGGTGGACCGCATGTTGGACCAATTAGAAAATTAACAGATTATTTTATCAGGCATTCACACGTTTTGGCGCTTGCAGGTGGAAGAAAATAACAAGAGTGAACTAGAGTACAGAGTTTATAGTCATTTCTACCAAGTTTTACAGTCAATCGCACAGTCTAATACTCCATCAAACAGATTTCTTTGTAGTGAAATGGACCATTGGTATGAGTCATACTGCATCAGGTTCAGGTTCAGGTTCAGGTCCAGACCTGGACCTGATCCTTTTGACCTGAACTGGACCTGAATTTTCTGTACCGGTACCAAGCCCTAATATATACACTTGCCTATCAATCATACATGAATGCACTATGAAAATGCTGATCAAGTATTCCTTGATGAAACCCTTTCATTAAAAATAAAACACATACAAAAGAGTTGGCCAAAAGCAACTTGTTACTTTGCATCATAAATCTTTCCATGTCTAGACTTGGAAAAATAGTATAACATTTGGATATCAATTGTACACGCCATGTCAATAATGCCATATGAAAGACCTCATATTTTGTACAGTGACACAAAATTTTTCAGTAGAAGTGCACAAATGTCTGTAACTCAGTAAAATGAGTAATCAACATAAAGATCAGCTTTCAAAGACTTTGATGTATGTCAAAAATGGTGCAATATATAACTATATACAATATATTTGACTGTAATACTCAGCCTTTTATCAGTTATCTTGCATTAATATAAGGGTCCAGTTTACTATTGTTATGTTTTAGTCATGACTAGTATTTAACTAATAGAAACCACCATTGATTGAATACCAGTGCACACTTTGGCTAATAGTCAAGTCTGTAACTCAGGGGAGGTATCCAGAGAACATCATATCTATGATGAATAAGCTTTGCAAAGCTAGATGCTCAAGAAACATAGCTACAACATAGAAGCAAATTTTCTGTACGACAACAAAAACAAAATCAGAGGATTTGGCCACGTAAATAATTAATACAGACTGTACTAAATCTACAAATTTGACATATTTAGGGAAATTTTTACAAATGGGAAACAACTACACATGTACTACTATTCAAACTATGAACAGAAGGACATTGATATAGATTCAGTGTCTTCAGAATACTGTTGAATCTTAATCTGGCTTTCACAATCAAGGCGACTCACAATGTCATTCCTTTTTTCAAACACAAGGGTCCCCTTAGTGTGATGTACAAATGAAGTATCTGTACAACAATAGACTTCATCATCAGTGTACTAGACCATACACCAACATAGCCAGAATCACAAGTGACAAAAACTATCAATTTGAACCATAATACAGGACAATTTGAACAGCAACATGTTTTTGAAATTTGACATAACTTTAAATCCATCTTGAGATATGATGTTACATGTACAACTTACAACAAGTAGTACAAACTTGCTTGCAAACTGAAAGACTTTCAAAATCGGTGAACTGCAACTTCATTTGATTTATGAAAATTACTGCATGTTTTCGACAGAATGCTGCAAGGTTTTTTTCAGTATTGTCAAACAGGGCCTTTCCATCTTTTTTTTCCTGCACTCTTCTGAAATGTGCGACAATGCATCGCATGTTGCATACTTCTTACACTTCTTCAGAATCTTCCATACCACAAAGCCAAGGGAAAATATGTCACTTGCAGTGCTTGGTGCTTGCTCACCAAGGCACACCTCTGGAGCTATCCAGGGATACTCGGACTCTGACAGTGGCTTTGACATTTTTCTTGCCTCTGACAGGAGGCAGGCCTGTCCAAAATCAATGATCTTCACTGTCTTATCGTGCAGAATGATGATATTATTAGGCTTCAGGTCACAATGCAGGATGCCACGCATATGGACTTTGGCCAAGACACGACAAAGATCAAGGACAATGAGCACCAACTCTGCTGTCAAGTCCACTAGGCCGCTAGTTCGAGGGCCTCGGGAGCCCTTTTTTTTTTTTTTTCTTTT
>NC_049994.1:374607-380232 GCF_000003815.2 Branchiostoma floridae
AATGACTTGGAAGCCACTTCACCTACAAGAGGGACATTCACTTGGCACACCATTCCAAAGGAACCTCTTCCTATATATTTTGATGTCTTCTTTACATCAACAAGAAACTCTCTGCTATGTATATAAGGGGATGGAATGTCTTCTAGCCTGGTTACAAATGTTTTACCGGTGTGCTTTGACACCGCAGCATATAGCATGTTATTTTCTTCATTGACAGCCACAAGCTTCTTAAAGAAAACATCATTATTAAATTCTGCATTCTTTCTCCTGGCAACTTCACTTTGTAATTGGTCTTTTAATTTGGACTTGCTATCTTCTAGCTTAGCCTTGGCCTTCAACTGCTCATCTACCTCTCCCTGCAAAATACTCACTCTTTCTTTCATTCTCTCATTGTCAGATTTCAGAGCTCTGATCTCTTCTTCAGACTTACTGTCAGAAGTGGGAAGTGATTTCTTATCTTCCTCAGACTTACTGTCAGAAGTAGGAAGTGATTTCATATCTTCCTCATCTTCTACCACCATCAGCTCAATACCGTAGTAATAATATTCTCTCGTTGCTTTCCTTCCGTTGTGACCATGACGCACCCTCTGTTGATAGATAGCTGACAAGATCCTTCCCAACTGTTGTTTAGACAAGTTATGTCCCTCAGGCATAGACTCCTCAATTCTCCTCCTGAGCTCCTCAGCATTCACTTTGGAACCTTTTGTTTCAATCACATTGCCACTCAACCTGAATGAACATGATGACATAACAAAGGCCAGGTTTGAAAACAATCCTCTTTGTAATGTTTGGCAAATAAATTCAACCTGTGCCCAATCTGTGCGATAATTTCTTACCCAATGGCTACTATTATTAGGTATGACCTAAGAAGCTGTGAGCATGAACACAAAAAGCAACCACAGCCAGGTCTTATATGCAGTGTACATGTGGGTAAGTCTAAGTATTGTGTCCAGCATCTGGCCTTTACTTCAGTAACGTATGCAAATAATGCAAAGGCAATATGGAGGACACAGATAAACAGACACCATTGATTCATAGCTCAAACTTTCCAAACAGGCTTTAAAAGACAAAGAGCTCGTAAACTTGTTCTCTGTGGCAGATTTAGCACCCGTTATTGCCAGCTTGGGTCAGAAATATACTTAGGCTGGAATAACTTTTTAAAAAAAGGGACCATAGGTAAACATACTTAGTAATACTCCCATATCTGCTTGAAGATAAGCTAATTACCAAACCCAAAACCATCTGGTTGTTCCATAATATCCGGAACATAGGGGTAATTTCTGAAATTATTACATTGATTACAACAACAGCTACCGCTAAAAGAAACTACATTATTGTGCAACTGAGTGCAGACGACGTGCCAAACTACATTTACGAATGAAGCAAACGGAAAATAGAGATACAGATACGGCCACTGATCAAATCCACCAACAAGAATACTGTCAGAGTACCTCCATAACAGAGTAATAGCAAAACTGGTAAATCCCCAAGACTGCAGGTTTTCTATTCATAATTGCATAGGCAATGTATCAAAAGAGCTACACAAGTTACTTGCTCCATGTACACTGCATATACCAGACAGTTGCAGCTGACTGTGGTCAGCTGTGGACAGTTGTTATAATATACAATTACCCAAGTCTTGGATGATTTGCTCATAGCTTGATAGTGGCTATCATTCAGTAGCCAATGGATAAGAAATTATTGGTGTTTACAATGATTTTGATATTTTCTTTGTAAGTTAAAATTCAAATCTTGATTTGGTGGCAACATTATATCATATGGAAAACATCTAAAAATAGTACACATTTGTTAGATTACTTGGCCCATGCATTAAGTTCTTTGCTATCTATGATGAATATTGAAGATTGCAGCATTTAAGAAGGATGGGCTACTCTTTATGTTGTATGCAAACAAGATACAGGTACTAACCAACTTTGCACCAATTTTCCTGTCTGGGATTTCACACTGTCTCTCCTAAAGACAATCAATCAAAAAGAAATTGGCTGTCTCAGGTTGTGGCAAAGAAGCAAGTGTGCAAGCATTGCATGAGATTACTGCTATGTAGCTACTTTACGAATAGAATAGATATTGATATCATCTCTCAAGTATGATCAGGGCTCGAAATACCATCTGCATATGCACCTTAGTGCAGGTAAAATTGGATCTGTGCAGGTATTTCTGGTGTCTACCTGCACCTAACCTGCACTGGTCTATGTACTGGGTTTTATACATAAATGTCCTATGAATAGTATGATGTAGGTGTATCTGGATTGTTATTAGCTGTATTGACTGTTACCACTTATAAAGTATAACAGAAAAAATAGCTATAGTTCCTGAACAATTTTAGTATGATCCATACTTCCTAAATTCATAGTTGTGCAGGTAAAATTTGTCTGGTGCAGGTAATTTTCAATGTTACCTGTACCAGTGCAGGTATGCAGAAAAAAGTATTTCGAGCCCTGATGATGATATTAAGGGAATTTCAAGTGCACTTAGTATGTCATGATGACTCTATGGACTAAGCAAAAGTGGCTACTATAGACAAGTGGTCTCAATCCACAGGATGAAAAAAAACTGGGGGCAATATTGAGATTTTGGAGAGATGGTTTGGCTGCATGTGTCTCTCCTGCAAAACCAGTTTCTATTGCATAGTATCAAGTTGTTCTTGGCCTCTCCCCTATTAGCAATAAAACAACAGTCACATAATTCCACTTACTTTCCAGGTTTTGTAGCTTTTGGTGGTGCTCCTCCATTCAGGGCCAGCACTACCTCAATGTTGCAGGGCACATTTTCCATTAGCTGACTTTTCTTCAGCTGCAGAAAATAAAGAAAATTGATGCATTTTCCAAACAGAATTCTAACATTCAGCAGACCTGAACAATATTGCAAAAAATGCATGGTCCTTCCTTCCTCCATCCCTCCCTCTCATTAAAAATACTGTACAATATACAGTATGGTCACAATTCTCTGAAACATTTTTTAGGAAAAGAAAGCCTAACTTAACTGAGATTTAAAACAATGAAGTTTGCAGCTGACAACTGCAATATCTGTCTGAGAAGAAATGTCTAAAGAAGTCTACCAATACAACATTTGTTGCAGGAGGGTCTAACTCTAAGGCTAAGGTCAGGTTATGTGAGACATACTAAAAACTCGTATTTTCTGATATCCACTGTTATACATACATTAAAACTGTAACTGTAACATTAACACACCTTTCTTGGCCCTGCAAACAAGGATCCTCCAGGAGGTAGGATCTTCTCCCTCTGCAGATGTGCCATGAGCTCCTCCACTGTGCTTCCCTCCCGCACATCTGCACACCTGGTCGCTCCTTTCAGGTCTTTGACAAACACCTGATAGGTCCTTCACAAGAGAATTTTGTGGATAAGTTTGTGCTGAGTATGTCATACCTGGGTCGCAATAATGTTTGATACATGGTGTTCACTGCTATCACATGCACTTCCATAGAATGTTTCATATGCATAGTTTTTTTGTTCAAGGTTCAAGGACACCAAATTCCTCATCTTCTAGCACATTTTGCATTGAAACATGCAATATATCACAACACTGTGTATTCTGCATCACCCTAGGTACCAGCCTCCCACAATCCTTCCTGTGGTCGGGCTGTGTTGAGAGTGATATAGAATACACAGTGTTGTATTCTATAAATGCAATCAATTACAAAGTCCTGGCAAAATTGAACAAACTTGCAAACTCTGAAAATAATTAACTGTTGCTGATACTATGACTAATCATTCCTACTGATTCATAGGCCTTTCTATAGTACTTGTACAGTAATTATAAATATTTCATCTACCTGAGACAGTCATCATGCTTCCTGCTGGGAGATGCTTGTGTTGATGCCGGGGGCTGCAGTTCTGAGGCTGTGGATAAGTTAAAGTTTTCAGTTAATGCTAATAATAGTAAAACTTTTACAACTTGCCACTTCTGGAACCACCATTACCTCAAGCAAGAAGAATTATGTTTGCTTGTGATGAGTATTTAGGCGTTTTTGTAGGGCTTTACATTTTTTCACCCTTTTCTTATGTCCATCGCCCAGACGGACATTAAGAAAATGGTGCAAAATAGAAAGCCCTACAAGTACAAATCGCCTAAAACATAAAAAACAGCCGGCGTCGAACGTCTGCTTGGAGAGCAAAATACTCAATGTAGGTCAAGAGAGTCATAAATCAATCTACACGGCACATGGCACGGGCCAGCTAGTCTATTGTATACTGGCACGAGTATCAACACTATAATAATAGGGTGCTAATCTCTGCGCTGTCAGGATTATTAGCTTGTTCACAATAAACATGCTGTTACTAAATGACCGACAAAAGACCAATCGATTGAGACGATTATCACCTAATTGTCACCAACTGAGCAAGGACCCACTCACCTCACGCCAAGGCGATCACTGTCGCATCCAGATCCTCCTGCCGTCTCAGTGGAGCATTCTCGGCGATGCCGGGCCAGTAAGGAACCCATTTGTCGGCTATTATTCCGGTTTTGAAAGCTGAACAATCACTTAGCAAAACTTAGCAAAGGATACCAACCACCGCGTGCGCTTGTGTCGGTGCAGTGTGCACTGTGTGTAGAACTTCTATCCTATGGCCAGCGAACACTGGTGTGGCGGGAACACGGCAGAAAAACGTGAAAATTCTTCACTGTGAATATTACACAGTTGGGTGCAAATCGCTTCTTTTTGCCGGGCAAATTCATTCATCGAGATAAATGAAATATTAAAACATTTTTTAAATACTACGAAATACATTAAATCTGCCAAAATGGTGACGTTTTTTATTAGTCGCTAGTTTTGCGTTTGGATGAAACAGGGGTAATGTTACAAAAAGAGGTCTGGCTCGGAAGGGAAAGTCTGGTTTACGTTACTGGGAAGCAGACGGCGAAACCATATTAATACTGCAAGGGGGTATTCGTGGATTTACTCAGCCAGTCTCCGGCAAATATTCTTTGTAGACGATATGGTACAGTTTCTCAAAATGTGTAACTTGAGAGAGGATAGTGATAAAGTGTCGTTCAGTAGTGATGGGGAATGTTGACCGTTTTGCTACATGAGTGCACGTAGATGGCGTCTACTGCATGTTGGTATAACCTGTGGACAACTAGGTGGCTATCCCCTGAGACTCGGTACCCGGGCTGCTGATTGGCTGGGTATGTCGTCAGACACACCGTGCGCATGTGCTCTTTGGCAGTCGGACACTTTAGGCGGCAAGTGCAAAAACTCAGTTGAGCGCCAAATTTCAGGCAGGCAACATGACTACTCGGAAGTCTCTGTCCTTTGGAGGCGGACTGAGCTATCGGAAGCAGGACAATGGTGGCCAGAAGGACTCCGTAAGCAACAGCGAGAGCGAAGATTCTGTAGAAGGTGATGGAAACCCGGTGAACAGTCCGGAATTCCTCAGTTCTGATCCTAGTTCTCCTGCTCGAGCGCGCCCTGCCGCCCACCACCCCACGGGTAACGTTACGCCCCGACGACAGGAGAATACCGATAGAAATCGTCGCAAGGGCCGAACTCCGGTGAGTGTTTGTCAAGCACACTTGACAACAAGTTTGTGAATGGTTTATTTTGTGAAATGGTAAAATGAGTCGTCCCTTCGAAATCCACCT
>NC_049994.1:383837-388055 GCF_000003815.2 Branchiostoma floridae
TACCTAAACACCACAAACGACTCAGAAACACCACAAACGACTCTAATATGCAGTGTATATGGGTCAAATACCTTGTGTGGCACTCTGGAGACATTGTTTACACATTTATGAATTTAAAAGAATGCAGCAAGTCCTACGTATTCACCAGTTATTTCGAGTTAGTCCGCCGGTTTCAAGATCGGTCACGATGGCTGAGCGCGCTGTCAATGAATGCGTGTCTGCATTTGAGGTTGAAAAACACTTAGTATACAAGTTTTATAAGTTGACAATGATAGAGTTTTGTCATGCTATAATCTATGAACCAACAGCCTCCATAGTTTTATCGTCCTGTCGTCTATGGAACCGTGGAAGGTATGAAGAACTTACCCATGCAGACTTCTAGCACGGGGGATCCAACATGGCGGCAAAGAATCGCTTCGATCTTGAAACCGGCGGACTAACTCGAAATAACTGGTGAATACGTAGGACTTGCTGCATTCTTTTAAATTCATAAATGAGTAAACAATGTCTCCAGAGCGCCACACAAGGTATTTGACCCATATACACTGCATATTAGAGTTGTTTTTGGTCGTTTGTGGTGTTTCTGAGTCGTTTGTGGTGTTTAGGCAGACCGTGTACCCATCTAAACTGATGAAGAATTTGGAACGGCTCTATTTTGACTGTACTTAAGTATGTTTGTATTGATGATTTCTATGTGCATCCAGCCGCCAACAGTGCCAATGGCTGACAAAATGGCACAGCGTAGACAACTTGCTGAGGTGCTGGCCAACCAGAAACAGATTCTCAAGCGAATGGCCAAGCTCGAGACCATGATGTCAGACCTCAAGAATGCAAAACAGCAGACCAGAAGAGAGAAACAGCAGAAACTGGAAGTACCCAATGATGTTCGGGTAAGTATTTAACTTTTCCATTTACTGTCTGATTTGGATTATTGCTTAGACCGACTAATGATTGCTACCGTAGCTACTGTATTTTCTTGTAGTGATAGCCCCTAAAAGAAATTGAATAGACTTGCCAGTACCTAAGATGTACTTACCTATAAAACTAAAAGTTGTTTGTACTTGGGAATTAGGCCATGTTGACAACATTATATTCAGCCATGCGTCAATTTTCAACCGTTTCCAAAAAAAGAGTTTTAAACCACACTGTTAATCTTAGAAAGCAGGTGCAAATATGTGTCGCAAATTGACGGCAACTTGTTTTTCAGCCCTTTTTTTTACATTCGCATGCTTGCTCCAGTTGTTCTTCAGAGGTTCCCAGAGGATGTCATCCAAATTATCAAACCAACATAGCCTTACCGTTGTACCGCATGAAATAATATAAAAAGTCCTTGTAATAAGGAAATACTAGGAGTAAATTTTATTTCTAACATTCCTAAAAGTATTTATCGAACATACCACTGCATTTGAATTAAATGTTAACCAGCCATTTTGTGTAGTCAGGTTTTGTTGTCAATGATATACAGTTCTCTGCTCTCACATGATTATGATAACATGAAATTCCCAGGTGCACAACCATCTTGTGTATGACCCTCTCAGTTTCAAAGTCAGGTAGTGTATCGCACTGTTCTTTATCAGGGGTGCCTAAGCATTTGCACGGACCCTATGAGATTCATACGAACATAATGTGATAGGCACAAATCAATATGCGAAATGCACGAACCTTATAAAAATCACACGAATCGCTATGTGAGAACGTTCAAACCTTATGTGATTTCCATGAACCTTATGCAAATGACATGATGTCACGTGACACGTGTAATTTTCATTTCGTGCGTTTTCGCTTAGTGATTCGTGCGTATCACATAACATTCTTACGAATCTCATAGGTACCCAGGACTGTAATTGTAGTTATAAAACTCAGATAGTTGGATAGTTGTAAAAGTGACACCAATATGGAAGCTATTAGTATGGTTACCAACTTTGTTGGTGATGCCAGTCTACCACACTAGTCTCACTTTTACCACACCAGTACATGTCTTGAATACAGGAATGAATGCCTTGTTGGCTCTGATACCATGTTTTGTCCCTTTAATTCTTGTTACAACATTTATCACAACTTAAAGGTGCCTATTTTTGGAAATCTAGCCATCTTGTTTTTTCTCCCATCTTGTTTTTTTTCGCCCTATCGCACTATTTTTGCAGTCTGCAGAGGATGTCATCCATAAAATATACTTGCTAGTTGTGGCCTAACCTTAAATGATGTTGAAAAAAACACCACATATCTATTCTTTTGTTGCAGATCATGGTTAAACAAGCGTATGACCATGTGATCAACAATGATGGAAGGGCGAAGTGGGCTACAGATAAAGGAATGAAGTAAGTATAGCACGGGAGTTTAACAGCATTGTAATCATGTAAACCACTGCCATACGTTTAAATAAAAATCATTATCATCGTTTGTTCCGTAATTCATCACAATACTGGCATGTGCATGGCAATTTCTCAAGTACTTGTAATAGTAACTATTTAAAGTATTTAGCGATGGAACAACCTAGATTTCTTCCATTTATTGTTGCTACCTTTGCCAATTATGCTGTGTGTTTTTATTGACCGTCCCTAGTCCTGCTGTTAAAAAATCATTTCAATTTTAAGACACCGCCAAATTTCAAGGCTAGCGGTAGTATTACATCTATGAAAGTGGACATAAAGTATTATGTTTCTTATGTTTTCCAAGCATACAAATGTAAGCAAAACCACATCATTCTTTCAAACTATTACATGTTACTTTCAAACTATTAAAGTATGCATTTTGTTGATATAACTTCTCAGACATGAAGAAATCTTTCACTAAATTGGCTTTTGCCAAGGTACCCTGGGCCTACCAAAAAGAGATATTCAGTAATTATAACATCAACTTGCATAATTCCACCAGGTGCCATAATTTGTACAATACAGCCACGTATTAATGTTATAAAAACATTGATATAGAGGCCTTCTCAAGATTTTCTTGAACACCTAAATATTTCAAGTGTACATACCTCAAGATTACTGATGTTTCATTGGCTAATTTCTTTGAGTCACCTTATATTCATGTATTTTTTCACATGTAGCGATATCAATGTATCCGGTGGAATTATGAAAGGTGATATTACTTATCAGATAAAAAAATGAATTTAGATTTCAGACCTTAAGGCTGTCAGTTTCAGCAAATATTACTACTACTAGTACACTACTAGTACTTAAAGTTGAAACAACCAAACTTCACTCATTTGGATGTAAATCTTTTACAGAGCTACCTTAGCAGTGAACATGGAAACTACACAGGCTATCCATGACCATGTGAAGGGCCTTCTGCCTGATTATGGCGAGAAGATTCTACTTTTCAACGGTGCAGTAGCATTTTATGGAACAATACAATTAGAATAATCCTTTGGTACCATACAATGTAGCTGTGGTATAGTCAGTAGAGAAATCATGTGTGCCAACAGTTACATGCACTTTGACCTATATAAATTCATTGTCATGAGTGGTGTTTCCTCAAACTAACTAACTACCTACAACACCTGTTTGATGTAATGTTGTCACCTTTTTAATTTGCAACACTGTATTCTGAGACTCAGTGTCAAGCCAGATTGTCCTTATATTTCACCCAACACTGCTTGGGGTTTCCTGTTTACATATGATGAGGGGAGAGAAGTGTATTAGACTCTTGGGCTGTGGTAATATTTAAGAAGTGTGAGTGCATTTTGGGAGAAGGGGCCACACTGCTTTAGATCCCTACACAGTTCAGCCTACCCTAATATCCCTTGAGCATTCATCTTTGCATGTATATTTATGAGTATTTATGATATGTCAAAGCATGTTTATGTTTGTAAGGCCTTTACATGACTTTCTAATTACATGAAATGTATAGTCATTGATAGCTGATTGGATTCCCAAGGCTTTGCATGAAATTGTGCAAATTGTTTTAGTTTATGAAGAAAACTGAAATAATCTCTTTTCTATATGCACAATGCAGCTGCAGTAGACACATACTTTGGCAGCAAGCAAAAACAAGACAAGAGGGAAGCAGAGGGCAAAGCAGCCAAGCACAAGAAGCAGTGCACACGAAACTCAAGGAAAGCCCAAGTAAGTCCTATGATGACTGTGTTTCATCAGCCTGTCCAATTACTCATGGACATTAATCTTGATAGCTTACATTCTTCCTGAAAAGCAGACATTCCTTGCCATTCCTCTAGGAAAGTGGACCTTCTTTAGTCTCCAAGCAGAGGTTGAG
>NC_049994.1:389080-393492 GCF_000003815.2 Branchiostoma floridae
GTAGCCTTAGAGTAAATGTGCGAAGACATTAAAGAGTACATGTATGTTGAAGTGACATGCCTGATGAAAATACAGTATAAACAGAAAATAAAGGGAAATACTATACTTCAATTAAGACTTGTGCCAAAAGGTGCAGAAGTGTACTTGTAGTTTCTGGCATTGTGGCAAGAATGCAGCCTGAAACATATCATTGTATCCTGAGATTCATCTTGTTTCGGTCCATTACTTGATTTAATGGTAATCTCCGAGCAGATCTTGCGGTGGTATGAGACAGTATCATAAGCTGGGGACCAAAACTTTAGCCACCGCAAGATCTTGGAGATTAACTTAATGGCATCTATTGTCTGACTTTCTTCTTCGACAATCAAAGGACACAGGGAGATTCAGAGTTTATTAAACCCTGATACAGGCAGGCTGGCAACTGACATAATTATATATTATATCTATGTGTGAAACCTTCTATGATTCTAGATAGAAACAACAAAAAGCCTTATCTGGTGCTGTCCTAAATGACTCAATATCACTTAACTAAACATTTTTTTTTTTTTTGCCATTAGAAGATGAAAAATCGCCTGAAGGCCCTAAGGGCCAAGCAGTCTTACACGCAGAAAAAAAAGGAGGACATGCAGCGAGTACTACAAGGAGATTTCATGTCGTCAGAAGAGTCTGATGTTGATGATGATGGAGTGAAGGTTTACAAGACAAGGGCCATTCCTTGGGAGTCTGATGCATTCGGAAAGTTAAAACAAGCACTTGACACAAAATATAGCGCCATACAGTCTGATCAGGCTAGAAGACAGTGCATCAAAAGAATCCAAGGCCCTCCTTCCACTTCTAACTTAAAAAAGCCCAAGCTGTCAGAACAGGATGCCTGGATTACAAAATGATCGTCATTTGCATAACTTAAGTGCCAAATCAACAAAAGTGTCATTTGCATAAATAATGTCAAATTGTAGGATATAGGAGAATTCTTTGAAACAACCATTTTGTACCCACTTTGCTCACGTTTCAGTATCTCTCGGACACATTCCTTGGAGCTTCTGACTGGAGTTCTGCTTCTTTATTTTTGTAACATTCATAAAGTACATTGTGTATTGAAATAATGTAGAAAAATAGATATAATGTTGGGTATGAATTATAGAGAGTTTCATTTGCATAGTAGGTGACAAGATGCTGAACTCCTTTGAAAAAATTACTTTGAAATGTCATGACTCTCAATCTTTTTGTTTATTCATTAGTGTAACCTTTGATCATTGTTCTAACAACCAGATTTGAGGAAAATTTGAATGAAATTTACGTGCCCTTTTTTGGCAGGCCTTTTCACACCATACGTTTGGTGCTGTTGTCATGTGTTTTTTTTAAACAGAAGCAAGAAAATGTAGACAGTTGTCTTATTTCACATAGCCTTTGTCTTAATCATCCTTCCTCCGTTGTCATCAGCAGGCTCTGCTGTGCTTTCCTTTTTTTTTATCTCTATAATATAACAATCATTGATGCTGTGTGATAATATAATGAGTTATGAAGGATTGTATGTTGCTGCTGTTTGTGTCAGCTGTATTTAGAATGTCATGTCATATACTATGTGTTTATAAGTTGTTATGCTTTCTGCTCCATACATTTATACTGTGCTTGAAGAAAGTCTCAATCATATTACCAAAATCTTCAGATTTTAGCGTATTGTATTGTAATGTAATGTATATGTGCCCCAAAAAATGACATACAATATACATATGAACAGTGGTTTGGTTTAGCATTATATTTTGCTTAGGACTATGTGTGTTCAGTTTACCATAGGACTGCATTTAGTTAACTTGTCTGTAACTGCTCGCAATAATCCATCCTCACTGTTGAAAAATGGTAATACATGGACCTTTTGTAACTGTAGTTAAACATGTTTTTTTATTATCATAACTTTCAGACTCGCAAAATGTATGACTTGTTGACAATTGATGGATCTGTAATTGAGTATGATATTTGGGACTGATGTTTTCCCAGATTTATTTGCCTGTGAAATATCATATGACCAGTGTTTGAATACAACAGACTATTGTCATTACACATATTTGTATAATATCTTCCATGTGTATTTTTGCATTGTCTTTCAGTTGAAAAAACAACTGGTTTTGATAACGTTTTTACATGTAAATATGTCCACTTGGAAACACACTTTTTACTCTCTAATGTTATTTGCATACTCATGTCTTTTGAAAATACTTGTTTGTGGTAATTAAAACATCAATAAATGGTTAATTACACCACAAGCCCCTTTGTTCATTATTACATGCAGGTTTCAGTAATCATCTGAGTAGCCATTGATCTGGCAGGGTGTGCGGGTAAATCAAACCCACATTCTTTGTAAAGGGAATATATACAGTAATAAATGTAGGATATAGGCCGGTAAAGTCGATTATTTGAACCCGCGTTAGAGATGGGTAAATGTCGCTAAATCCGAGAAATAGCATTCGCTTAGTAAAGGTGGGTAAATGCAGTGGTAAAAGTAGATATATATTTATCGGTAAAGTACCGGTTAAGTCGCATTTACACACAATATAAAGATGGGTAAATGGCGATAATTCTGAGAAATAACGCGTATTGGTAAATCTCGGTAGATGCGTATTTACACAACTTTGGTAAATGTGGGTAAATCAGGCAAACATTACCAGCTATACCATACAGGTAAATGTGTGGTATATTTGCATATTTACCAACGGGTAAATGCTGGTAAAACCCGTGTAAATTTAACCTTTACACGGCTTTACACCGCATTTACCATTGAGGTAAATTCCAATTTTCATGCAGTGATGGGCGCAAATCTCTCATAAGTACACTACAGCTAGACCATGGATATGCATGTTTAGGCAAGGACGAAATGTTCCGCTATATAATTTAGACAAAGGAGTACAATGCACTGGAGAAGATCTGTCAATTTGTTTTCACAAGTTTTAAAAAGAGAGAGGAGACTCTGTAGACTCTGTAGATGATATGAAATGCAATCACAAATACCCAATACAAATACTTCAGCTATACAACACAATTCATTTAGCCCATGTTAGGCAAGAATATGCAATAAAGATCATTGTCATCGTCATCGTCATTATATAACCCGTGAATATTATTCTTATTTGACAAGGAAGACATAAAATCACTATAAGTAGGGCAATTCTGACTGGTTCACATCACACAACAGATATTTGTTATCTACTTGTTATTTCACAACATTTAGGCCACAGCAAGGAAATTTTCTGGATGACACCCTCTGCAGAATGCAAAAAAAATGAGATAGCGAGAAAAAAACAAGAGGGCTAAAAGTTTTTAAATAGACGCCATAAACGTCGTAACAAGATTTGAAGTGACAAAACTTGGCATCACAACTAACAATGCCATTCATTCCTGTATTAAAGAAGTGAACTAGTGTAGTTAAAATGATACTAGTGTCACTTGCAAAGTTTGCAACGAGATTCATGGCTTCCATATCAGTTGCACTTTTACGAGTATCCAACAAGTTTCATTTCTGCAACCATAATCATGGCTACTTCCCTAGTATGATTATTAGGCTACAACACAACATGTTTGCCCATTTTGGTCTATTTGGCGTCCCTGAAAGGGAACAAAATTCTTGTTTTTTTTTTATGTACACAGTTAATAGAACATTCATTAAGCAGTGACTACCTTTTAAAGGTAAACACACGTACTTCCACCAAATTTTCGATGGCTTCATCTTGCTCACGGAGTGACCTAGTTCTCGCGAGAGTTGCGTGAACTAGGTCTAGACTTGCGTGGAGAACTCGTTCACTCCGTGAGCAAGATGGACTGAAAGCCATCGCAAATTTGGAGGTACGTGTGTTTACCTTTAAAAAGTTGTCACTGTTTGATGAAAATCTGGTAGTTGTACTTACAGAAAAACCACAGTTGTTTTGTTTAGAGCTGGCCTCTGTCCACAGGGTCCAGTAGTCAGGCCACAGTCAGGGGATGCTGATACACAAAGACAATAGCATCTGGTATTTTTTTCATCAAAACCATCTAAATGAATGTATTTAGTCTATATCCATTGCCTTTTGCGATCATTTGTTGCAAAAATAAGTATTTTTGAAAATTCAATGTTGTGGTTATAACATGGCGGAGCCCAACTGGTATCTAAGATATGCATGACGTCATTTTATGACGTCATTTTGACGTCAATGATGTTGCTATTAGCCACACAAGTCGTAACTAACATTATCATTCTGTTATCTGCGCTTGCTGTTACATTTTTGGAGCAAAACTTGAAGTTTTCTGAGAGTACCCTTTTTTCATGGGTCCGGCCAATTCAATCGAATTGATGAGATCATAATTACGTCATATTACGTTATCGTAAGATTAAACTTATTACATAGCCTCCATAGCAGGCTCTCTATGGACTTTTTGTCACTTTT
>NC_049994.1:395673-405911 GCF_000003815.2 Branchiostoma floridae
GAAATATTTAGGTGTTTAAAGAAATTGTTAAGAAGACCCCGATATCAATGTTTTAATAACATTAATACGTGGATGTATTGTACAAATTATGGCACCTGGTGGATTTATACAAGTTGATGTTATAATTACTGAATATCTCTTTTTGGTAGGCCCAGGGTTCCTTGGCAAAAGACATTTTAGTGAAAGATTTCTTCATGTCTGAGAAGTTATATCAACAAAATGCATACTTTAATAGTTTGAAAGTAACATGTATTAGTTTGAAAGAATGATGTGGTTTTGCTAACATTTGTATGCTTGGAAAACATAAGAAACATATTACTTTATGTGCGCTTTCATAGATGTAATACTGACCGCTAGCCTTGAAATTGGGCGATGTTTTAAAACGGCCCAGTACAAAAAGAAATGGCCAGCAAAAGTGCCAAAAAAGTCCATAGAGAGCCTGCTACGGAGGCTACTTATTACGGTTGTTAGATGTTATGTATATATCATTTCCTAAAAATTTGGTGGCCATACAACACGTCGTTTAAGAATTATAGTACTTAGAAGTGGAGGACCTCAAAAGCCCAGGTCCAGGGATGACCAAATGAATAGGGTTAAACAGCTAAACATATGATAGATTTTGTAACATTATGGTAATATTTATCTTGTCCAGATTTGATAGAAGACGAACATCTCTTAGTGATAGTGTGTCCCGATAAATTCTAAATATGCGTAATTCACTAAACACGTGTCTATCATGGTATGTATATAAGGATTTTTCTTAATAGTTCAAAAGTAAATTCAAGTAGAAACTGATATGTGACAAGCCTTGAATTGTAAATAGTAGAAACGTAGAAATTCCACTAATAATAGCACAATCTTATCCTTAGCATAAATACCTTAATCCGGGGTGTACCCTATATCCGTTATATTTTTAAAAAATGGGTATTTATAGTGACATCAATTGCAAGTCGACGGACCGTGGTAAAATAGCATTTATTTCAAAATAACGAAGTTTGAAACCACCGTCCATCGCCTTTATATATCTATGTACCCAGGTTTTGCATACAACGGATACATAGGTTACCCTACCAAAAGTGTATACATATCAGTCTTTTTAAGGCAAATATGTCTCGTTATGTGGTTAGAAAGTTCGTTATGTGGCAGTATGCCATATATTGTACCATAAAGTATCTCTTTATACAGTCGACCTTCAACCCACCCCACTCAAAGGGAATTCGACCACGACACAAACATTGAAAGACACAACTAGTTCCATACCAAACAAGAGAATCCATTCGCAGCTAAATATTAATTGCAAATGAACTTCTTACCTTCTTTATGTCCCAAACGTTGCATTTGTGTATTTACAAGTACAAGTCTCAAACATCAAACGATTATCCTTTTATATCTCACCGGGTTTGTTGATGTCAAACATCGACCCCCGCTGAGGCGGACTGATCAGACACAAGTGGGCCCAGGAACCGGCCAGGAACAGCAGAAACACCGCTACGGTCTTCATGCTAACTGTGATCCTCGCAAAACGCTGTAGAACCAACTAAATCGTGTCTGTTTCCCACCAGCTCGCTTGTTGTGTATAGCTAAAACTAGCTATTCACGACTTGCACACTCCCCATAATTCACAGCGCCAGAGTTACGGATAGTGATGTTACCACCATTGCCCAACATGCGAAACCAGGGTGAAACCAGCTAAAACCTTCAGTACGCCGGCAAAGCATATAAACTAATGAGTTGTCCGACAAATATAGTACTTGAGCTGAGAATTTTACAAGTTTTGGGGTCAGAAGTATAAAGTAGCCAGCACGTCACCACTGTAGCTATTAGTTGGTTTCTCCCGATAACCTCACAGGTCACGATATCCGTAACCCTGGTGCTGTGAATTATGGGAAGTGTGCAAGTCGTGAATACCGGATTTCCTGGTTGGGCGGGTCAGAGGTCATAGGGTAACAGTATCTATGTCACTTGTCCTTGGGTAACCTAACCTTGTAACAAGTCCCACAGTAGGCTTCTGTTACACAATGTTTTGGTTGTTTTCAGTTGGTTGTCATGTCATGAGAGAAATAGCTATTGGAACACGGGAATCTGTGTCCGACTTTGACATTATTTATTTTAAATCGTATCATCCATCCATTTGAGAATTAGAAGTAATATCCAAGAACAAAAGAAACTGGTTAGAACAGACGTGGTGTAACTTGTAAAGCTGGGAAACTACGTCGTTTCGTAAGACACAAAATAAGCAAACATTGAAATGAAATGAGAGGAGCTTTCCTGTAAAATGCGTTTTCTTTTTGGAAAGACAAACTCTAAAATGGAAGGGGCAAGATAGAGAATATATAATTATTCACTCTTCAAATTGTAGAAAAGGGAAACTTATATATTTTAGTTATAACATTCTTTGTTGTCACTGCATGCCCCTTTTCGGCTGCCTTGCTTTACGACCGGTCTCAGATAGGCTGGGTGCATGGGAGACGTCCGGTCGATTATGCTGCGGAGATGCTGCAATGGATCGCTTGAGGGCGCTTTTTTCCAAGATGCATTGCGCAATTCCAGCCAGTTTTATCATAAAGAAATCAGTGGTTTGTAGGACCAAAGTGTCGACAGCCAGAATTAGGCATAAGGATGGTTTACACACAAAAATCATAAAAAATAAACAATTTGTCAAATGGGGATAATAACTGTATTATCGTACTCTTGATAAGCCAGCGAACCTTGTGGGCTTCATTCAAGGTGTCAAAATGTATTCTAAGACGGCATCCGTCGCCTCAAAGTTGACCATTTCGCTGAGGTGTCGGCGCCATTTTTTTTCCAATGGGATGGCCCCACGCCGAGAAATTTGAAGTGGGCACCACATGGGGGTTTGTGGTATCTGTGTAAAGTAGTGTCTTCGGAATTTGCATCCTAAAATCTACTGTCACAGTTCAGTTAGCTGTTTGAGACTCATACTTGCAAGTGAATTTATGACTTGCATTACACGCCTCCTCGGTGTCAGGACGTCGATTCGGCCTTCGATTTGAAGCCGGCGATTTGTCTTGCACAGAAGGTAGCATCTGATTCGGGCGTCGATTCGTAGAAACTGCAACTTAATTTTCATTGAAACCTATAATATATATAAAAAATTGCTACATATTGTTTGTTACCACCCAATATATGTAAAACGTTAATTAAACATAAAATTAGCTTTACGCTCCCTGTCATATTAACGCTATGGCGTTTGATAGGTAGAAATATATGTCCATTTATGTAAATACTGCATTATGAACCTCCAAGACATTTAACGCCTTATAGCAAGGACATTCTACAATCACTAAATTATCTATTGAATAAGATTCAAGCATCAGAATTAACGCACACGCAAACGTGACGTCATAACGTCTAAAATATGGACAATACTAACAGTTGCTTTCCAGATCCCTGGCATTCTAGATAAATACCAGCAGGTGAAAGGTGTGAGGACCACAGGTGTGCTAACAGGTGTGTTTGTTACAGGTGTAACTGTCCCGACCGATGCCCTCCAGTCTGGACCCCCTGTGTAAGTACACCAGCAGGTGTAAGGTGTGGGGACCACAGGTGTGCTAACAGGTGTGTTTGTTACAGGTGTGGCTGTCCCGACAGGTGCCCTCCAGTCTGTTCCCCCTTTGTAAGTACACAAGCAGGTGTAAGGTGTGGAGAACACAGGTGTGCTAACAGGTGTGTTTGTTACAGATGTGGTTGTCCCGACAGATGCCCTCCAGTCTGGACCCCCTGTGTAAGTACACCAGCAGGTGTAAGGTGTGGGTACCACAGGTGTGTTTGTTACAGGTGTGGCTGTACCGACAGGTGCCCTTCAGTCTGGACCCCCCGTTTAAGTACTCCAGCAGGCGTAAGGTGTGGGGACCACAGGTGTGCTAACAGGTGTGTTTGTTACAGTTGTGGCTGTCCCGACAGGTGCCCTCCAGTCTGGACCCCCTGTGTAAGTACACCAGCAGGTGTAAGGTGTCGGGACCACAGGTGTGCTAACTGGTATGTTTGTTACAGGTGTGGCTGTCCTGACAGGTGCCTCAAGTCTAGACCCCCTGTGTGAGTACACCAGCAGGTGTTAGGTGTGGGGACCACAGGTGTGCTAATAGATGTGTTTGTTACAGGTGTGGCTGTCCCGACAGGTGCCCTCCAGTCTTTACCCCTGTGTAAGTACACCAGCAGGTGTAAGGTGTGGGGACCACAGGTGTGCTAACAGGTGTGTTTGTTACAGGTGTGGCTGTCCCGACAGGTGCCCTCCAGTCTGGACCCCCTGTGTAAGTACACCTCCTAGCAGGTGTTAGGTCTGGGAACCACAGGTGTGCTAACTGGTGTGCTACAGGTGTGGCTGTCCCTACAGGTGCCCTCCAGTCTGGACCCCCTGTGTAAGTACACCAGCAGGTTAAGGTGTGGGGACCACAGGTGTGCTAACAGGTGTGTTTGTTACAGGTTTGGCTCTCCTGAATTGTTTAAAGCCAGGCCGTCATACAAAAAAAACATCACCCCAACATCTGCTTGGAGACTGTATCCACATTCCTGACAACTCAACTCTCCATCTGCTTATTTGATGCACATCTGGACTCCAGACAACAAATAATATAACAAAGAAAGAAAATTAACAAGGCTATTTCTATGTGACTGTCGGTCACTCAAAATAGTTAAGATCTTTCACCCTAACATCTGCTTGCAGATATCCCAATTCCTATTTGGCATTTTACTAAACTTTGCCACCCCACACACACCCTACTGCAAAGGGTTGCAGTCCTTAGAATTGGACGTTAAGCCGTTGTCCACTGTTTATTGTGCTTGTCGAAAAGAGTAAGGGAAACTCACCCTTGTACAATGAACCTGTAAATACTGTACATAGGGTCTATATTTTCTGTCACAGCCAATTGCAGATTAGCTGCTCAGTGAGCTGGACTGGTTCAAGACCACTGTCATGCCATATGAAAATCGCTGTGTAAATAAAGCTTTTATTCTATGTTCTTTCATTTATTCTTTATTTTACTCTTACTCAATGTTTACAAGTCAAGAGACACCAGGCCAAGGAAAAAAAAAACATAACGAACTAGAGTTCGGGGACCTCATACCTCCATGAAATATTCATTGCTTTTTGTGGATGTTATGTATATTGATGGTCGGTTGTATTTAAGAGTAATGGATATTACTGTTATGGGTATCTGCTTGGCGCTAAGCCCATTAACAAACACTTAAAGCACGATGCCTGTTCCAATATATCGCAGATATAGGGGTGATTTTTGATATTATTACATCGATTATAACGACAGATACGGCGCCCAAAATCTCATCGATTCGAGCTTTCATTACACTTCACCAACATAACAAGTATGAAACCAATCCATCCAGCCATTCTTGAGTAATCTTGTATACAGACAGAGACACCCCCAAACAGCTGTCACCATCTGCTTGGAGCTAAGCCCATTAACAAACACATACAGCACGATGCCTGTACCAATATATCTCACATATAGGGGTGATTTCTGGTATTATTACATCGATTATAACGACAGATACGGCGCCCAAAATCTCATCGATTCGAGCTTTCATCACACCCCACCAACACAACAAGTATGAAACCAATCCATCCAGCCGTTCTTGAGTAATCATCTACACAGACAGAGACACATAACAGAAAATATAACCTCCATTCCATGACATTTCATGGAGGTAATAAACATGTTTGGCCACACTGTAGAGACTTTAGGTGAAAGGTATCATTCCCCCCAAAATACAAATTACATCTGTAAAATACATCCATTAGGTGACCCAGTAATGCAGCATCAGAAGAGCATCCAGATAACTGTTATGCACATTACAGACATCAGGAGGTTTGAAGCGCCAATTTCATAAGTTGGTTCAGAGATTAAATTCTCAACTGGAAGACCAGTATTACAACAGTGTCTGAGGCTTTAACCCATGACCAAATACAACAAGTTCAAGTTATAAAAGAAGTGGTCATCTATCATATCAAACAAGCAAGTTACACAAAATACCACACACCACAACATAATGCCTGATACAACACACAGACAGTCGGATGCCAATGCATGATTTCATCCATAGTTTGAAATCAGGATGACCCTGTTATATTCAATGGTCGTCACTAGCTCATTCAAACAGGGCCTTCGCAAATTTATATCCATTTTTCAAGGATATTCTATCTGATATAACGTCCTTGATTCTTTACAGACATTTTACAGATTTTTTTATAAAAAATATATTCAAATTGATAGAAGGTTTGAATCGTTTCCAATATCTGGCGAGGAAGAAAGACGCAGTGGCAGCCTCTCAGGACGTGATGTTTCACCGCAGCTGATATTTTCACAAATCCGACCGACCAAGCTGCATTGTCACCCCCAGCCGCTCGGGGTCCTCGTTAACACCGTTCACAGTGGATTTGACATCTTCAGAACTGTCAATGTTTACTGAGAAATCTTCAGAACTGTCAGTGTTTAGTGAGACTGGTCATTTCAACCATCTTTCTGACCTGTTGTCTACCTGTTCTGAAGGTTCAGATGATTGACCGACATGTGTCCGCATTTCATTATTAGGGCAGGGTTGGACAAGTTTCCTAAAATGACAGTCGTCCTATCAGGCAAGCACCTAAAAAAATTACTTGCCCGAACCAACTTTTCACTTACCCGAAATTTAAATGAAATTTTTCTACGTATTTTCATGGCCTTTAATGGAATTCTTGTTATTGGCTCTATTTTCTGTAAATTTTTCTACGTATTTTCATGGCCTTTAATGGAATTCTTGTTATTGGCTCTATTTTCTGTGTTAACCAATGCTTGATGCCATGACTGTGAAAAGTAGCAAATACATAAAAATCTCACTAAAAGGAGAAAAGCTAGATTGCCCAAGTGGGGAAGGACATGCACTTGCCCGATTGGCATTTTCACTTGCCCTGGACAATAGGGCTAGTGGACTAGTCCAACCCTGTTAGGGTCAATTCGGTCATAAGGTACAGTGTCAATAATAAAAGTTTGAACTATAGAATAGAAAGTTAAGACACCAAGTGGTTCGTATTCTACCATGTAACGATAGGTTTGATATATTACATGATTACTTTTACATCTAGTATTTTGTTACAGAATTTTCAAATGATTCCTCATCATGGATGCACAATCTCTGACAAACCAAGAACGAACGTCTGCTTTGTTCAGCTCGATAAGTTTTTTCCTGCTAAATATTGCAAAAAGAAAACATTGTCCTCACATACTTGTTTACAGTGACTTGTTTATTGATATTGCTATGTTCGTGACATTTCCAAACCGGGACCCAGCCCGGTAAACGAAAATCAAACACTTCTTATCAATAAAAAGAAAGATCTTATAATACCATGCACTGATATATGACATTATTACTCTTACAGTTATGATTTTGTTACAGAATTTTCAAGTTTCAAAATTTGTAACTGATCATAACAATCTATGACAAACCAAGAATAAACGTCTACTTTGTTCAGCTCCATACATTTCTCCTGCTGAATATTGTAAAAATGAAACTTTTTCCTCAATCACTTGTTTATGGTGACTTGTTTATAAATGCTAAGGTCTGTTTGTGTGAATGATAGTCGATAATCAAACAATTCATATCAATAAAATAAAAGGATCAATAATGTACACAAACGGTGCTCATGATTAATTTTTGCAATTCTTAGTGTTTTGCTGCCTTTTATGTAATACTTTTCGTTCTGTTGCAGAGAGGTCTGTTACTATGATCCTAAACAGTTCTGTTACTATGATCCTTAAGTTCTGTTGCTATGATACTAAACAGTTCTGTTGCTATGATCCTAAACACTTCTGTTGCTATGATCCTAAACAGTTCTGTTACTATGATCCTTAACGGTTCTGTTGCTATGATACTAAACAGTTCTGTTACTATGATCCTTAACAGTTCTGTTGCTATGATACTAAACAGTTCTGTTGCTATGATCCTAAACAGTTCTGTTACTATGATCCTTAACAGTTCTGTTGCTATGATCCTAAACAGTTCTGTTACTATGATCCTTAACAGTTCTGTTGCTATGATCCTAAACAGTTCTGTTACTATGATCCTTAACAGTTCTGTTGCTATGATACTAAACAGTTCTGTTACTATGATCCTTAACAGTTCTGTTGCTATGATACTAAACAGTTCTGTTGCTATGATCCTAAACAGTTCTGTTACTATGATCCTAAACAGTTCTGTTGCTATGATCCTTAACGGTTCTGTTGCTATGATCCTAAACAGTTCTGTTGCTATGATCCTTAACAGTTCTGTTGCTATGATACTAAACAGTTCTGTTACTATGATACTAAACAGTTGTGTTGCTATGATCCTAAACAGTTGTGTTGCTATGATCCTAAACAGTTCTGTTACTATGATCCTAAAAGTTCTGTTGCTATGATCCTAAACAGTTCTGTTGCCATGATCTTAAACAGTTCTATTGCTTTGATCCTAAACAGTTCTTTCGCTATGATCCTAAACAGTTCTGTTGCCATGATCCTAAACAGTTCTATTGCTATGATTGTGAAACACAACCAGACCAGGCGCTGTAACAACGCAGATGGACTGCTGAAAACTTTGGTCCGTGCCAGAACTTACAATGGTCCATATATCCATCTCTACTACAAATGATCCTCAGCATACTGTACAGTTACTGAATGTTAAGGATTTGCTACTGTCATCCAATTCCTTACCTCTCATGTATATCCACAAAGCAAAATACCAGTACAACTACACTGCACAAACAGCAGTGTCTGTTATAAACCCTAGTAGGGAATCAGTTATATTGTGAACAATAATGCATATCAAAGATAGGAGAACAACTTGTGTTTAACAAAATCACACAAGTTTAAAACCATCACTCAACAGTATATGTACTGAAATATATGTGTATGTTGTAATTATATGAATTGAAAAAAAATATTTTAGAAATGGGTACTGATATTATAGTATACTTAAGTCAATTCCAAGTCAATAAAGAAGAACTAAACTCACAATTTGTTGTTACCTCCATGAAATGTCATGGAGGTTATATTTTACCCTGTGTTTGTCTGTATGTGTGTCTGTCTGTGTGTAAACAAGATAACTCAAGAACGGCAGAGTGAATTGGTTTCATACTTGGTGTGTTGGTAGTGTGTGATGAAAGCTGATGAGGATTTTGGGCCCCCAGCGGCTTCCCTTGGTACTGCAGCGCAACTTCCGGTTTTGCTATCTCGTGTTCTGAACAAGCTATGGTCACGGTTTTTAGGCGTTAGATAGCTGTTGTGCTCAGGAAAAAATGACATAAATTTGGGCCCCCTAGCGGCTAGTTTTGGGATAGCAGGGGCATTTTTGTCAAAAAACTTCTGAAGACGATAACTCAAGAAGGGAACAACGGATTCTCATGATTTTTGGTATGTAGATACCTTAGACAATGTTGTACGAAATGAAATACTTATTATGCAGAATAGGAGTACATTTGCATAACTAATGTCTTGTCCCGGACGTGATATGGTCTTGACATTTGGGTGGTAGATACCTTGCAGTGTCATGACAAAGTGGAGCAGGTTTCAGCTCCCTAACATTCAATTTCGGAACTGCAGGGGCGTTTTTGTCAAGACATTCCAAAGAAGATAACTGCAGAAAGGATTGACTGATTGGCATCATTTTAGGCATGCGGGTAGCTTGGGCAAAGATGTTCATAATGATATGTATGTTATGCAAATGATGACTTAATTTGCATAATTAATGAGGAAATTGTATTAATTCATTGTTTTCAATAACTGGACTTAAATAGATGTAAGACTTGTTGATTATGATAATATAAGCAGATACCAAATATGGTAATGAGGAACTCATTTGCATAGTTTATGCAAAAATTGCAAAACCTCTTTATGATTAATGATGGGAATTTTATAATTGTGACATGTATACGTTAGTCAATGATGAACAACACCATGCATAAATTATGTTTTTTTTTGTCAATTGCATGAAATTTACAAAAGCCCTAAATATTCATGGAGGTATGAGGTCACCGAACTCTAGTTATGTATACTATGTTTTGGTAACGCCTGAGGGGTGGAGTCATTCTGATGGTTTTTCTCATTCTTTTTGACAAATGATACTACAAAGATCGCCAGTTCAGGTCACAACTGTTAATTTAGCCTCTACTTCAAACATTAAAAGAAATCCATCCATTCACAATTGGTGAATTGTATCGAAATTTCAGGTAAAACCCATGGTCATGATTTTCA
>NC_049994.1:413145-413931 GCF_000003815.2 Branchiostoma floridae
TGCCGCCGATCATGAAGGCTACAGGTCGCGCCCCCTGGCGGAACATCTCCCCAGTGATGATGTACGGGATAGGGCCTGTGGAGTAATAAACGATTCACCAGCATGCTTAAGGTGGGTTCACACCTGCGTATATATTTAAGTCCGTATGAGGCGCGTATGGGAGTATTCGCCTACACCAGGCTCCATGATCCATAGGTCGTTGTAAAAATAATAGAAATTGGACAAACGTAAACAGGTAACATGTCAGACGATTTAGCTGGGTCGCTTACCATTATACTTCTCGGTCAGTTAACTCATCTGGCAGGTTATGTATCTATATTTGTCCAATTTGTACTATTTTTCCCGCGACCTGTGGAGCCTGGTAGAAACTAAGAGCGTCATACGCACCTCAAACGGACTTTAATATATACGCATATGTGACCCCACCTTTAGTATTTTATTGCGTTGCTAACGTCTATAATTAATCAAAATCATCCGTCTATATACATTTTGGGGACGGAATATGTACCCATAAAATGCATACGTCACATGAGAACAGATGGACGGAGAGAGGTGTTAATGCAGTTGATGACGTCGACATGTTATGGGTATAAAAATCAAACCGATTGTTCAATGCAATATGGGATCTGTTTGTAGAGGCTGTACCAGGCGTCTCAAGGGAAACAACAGAAACAAAGGAAGCTTTTCGAGAAATGTACAAAATATGTTCCTATGCATTACGATCGACAGGTACGGAATAAGACCATTTTCAGATATCAAGGAATTTCCATAAATAAAATAGTTTTC
>NC_049994.1:414031-415144 GCF_000003815.2 Branchiostoma floridae
TGTACTTTCTCTTGCTTGAACTGCAAGTGAGTACTCATATCCATTTGCTTCATAGTAACTTCTTTTATGGAGTTCATTGTTGATGTCTATGGACCTTAAGCGATTGTACCGTTTAATATCACAGTTTGAACAGTTTTTACCAAGTCCAATGGCGAAGGCGAGGATGTAGACGATGACGAAGACAATACTGAGATAGGCGATCCACTGGTACGGGTCCACGAAAGGAGCAGCAGTTGACATCGTGGTGTTTGGATCCCCTGTCGTGAAAGATCATAAATGATTTGCGTCGGAATTTACAGGGCAATAATTTTATTGCAATTTTGAATTAAAATAAATGTCACCAATATTGTCTTAAAACAATAGAGTTTTGATTCCTCGGATCAATTTTCACTTCCAAGTTCGTCACGCCATCGTTTAGAAAGTTTGAGCTCTCCATACCAGTTGCATTTGGAAGAATACAAACGCCAGCAGAATCTAAGACTCCAGTCGGCCACCGACCCTGCTGACAGCCGCACTCACAGAACAGGTTCTGAGTAAACGGTCAAAATGCACATTTAGATAATAAAGAGTTGCAATGGCCCTAGATAGGAAGGACTGGAAGTCTGTCCGCGCCTAATGCTCCACCAAAGGGAGCGAAGAGGAGGTAGGTAGGTTGGTAGGAGACGGTTTACCCGTAATGCGGACAGGCAAAACAGAATGCGACATATGTTCCTATTGGTCTTCAAGTACTACATATGATTGGCTTATTCGTTTTGTCACATAGATTCCTATTGTCCCTCGGGCGCTAGCCTTGATACTGCTAGGTTCACTGTGACGTGATATGGTACATATGTTCCAGTGAGTTACACATTAAAGCGGTTTATTCATCTGAACAAACAGAAGGACAACAAAGCAATTAAACAAAACAAAATATTCACCTCCGTCAAACCCAGGGCAATCGTCAGGACGGCAAATGAGAAAATCACGATGGCGGTACTCCACATAAGAAGAGCCTTCCTCCCTGCCTTGTCAACAACCATCAACTGGACAAATCCAAATAACATCTGCATGTTAAGGTGGGGTCACAGGTGCGTATATATTTAAGTCAGTATGAGGCGCGCATGGGAGTATTTG
>NC_049994.1:415312-441159 GCF_000003815.2 Branchiostoma floridae
ATCTGTGGAGCCTGGTAGAGACTAAGAGCGTCATACGCACCTCAAAAGGACTTGAATATATACGCATAATTGCGAACAGTACGTACATGGGGTAGGCGGGCGGAAGATAGAACAACATTTTGCGAAGTAAAGAGCAAAATCCACAAACATGAAAACGCCCTGATAATTCAGACTTTAACAGTAAAGGTGGGCCGTCCGTCTATATAACCCTTGAAGAGTCGCTAGGATGTCTGAGATGTCTACGATGAGTGCAGTTTCTTTGTCCCATACATGACTGAGTCACACGTGACTGAGTCAGTATTCTTAACCCTATTCAGACCGGGCTTTTTTGGTCATCCCTGGACCGAGGGGGGGGGGGGCCTTTTGAGGCCCTCCACTTCTAAGTCCTATAACTCTTGAACGACGTACCGTAAGGCCACCAAATTTTAGGACATAATGTTGACGTAATATCTAACAGGTTTGTGACGTTTGACGTTACGTTGACGTAAGATGACGTAATTATGACGTCATCAATTTGATCATATTGGCCAAACCCATGAAAAAAGGGTATTCTCAGAAAACTTCAAGTTATGCTACAAAAATGTAACAAGTGCAGATAACATAATAATAGTGTTTGTTACGCCTTGAGTTGCCAATAGCAACATCAATGACGTCAATATGACGTCATAAATGACGTAATGCACATCTAAAATACGAGTCTCTCCGCCATATTATATCCACCACCTTGAATTTTTTTTAATACTTTTTTTGCAACAAAAATCACAAAGGGCAATGGAAATAGACTAAATTCATTCATTTAGAGGTTTTTTGATGAAAAAATACCAGGTAGTTACAAATTTTAAGGGAAAATTAGCGTGTTATTCTTGATCTGGCCATTCGGTCCGCCATCTTGGATTTTGGGCTGATGACGTCATCAAATTAGCATAATTTATGCATATATAATTATGAAAGATAGGCTAAATAAAGAAGATTTTATTTATGTAATAAAATCGCAGTAATATAGCAAATAAATGTGAAAAATACATTGTTAGAACCAAAAATAGTGATTTTTGGCAAAACTGCCTGTCAACAAACGGTTGCCATGTCAACAAGAAAAAATGAAAAATTTGTCAAACTTCTTAAAATTGTTGCCAACTATATTTCAGGAAAACTCACCAAATTTGGTGGCTTTAGCGTAAGCCGTTCTGGCGTTATAGGACATCAAAGTTACCGCGGGCCTCAAAATCCCCCCCCCCCCGTCTGAATAGGGTTAACCCTTAAACTGCCAAACCCATATATATATATACCTGTCCTGTGTGCCGCACCCGGATATATCCGGGATAGCGTATTCACCCGAAGTAGCAACTTTGCACGCACGTAGCGCACGGACCCCGGAAGTTAGGGACTTCGGCCTTGTTCGGGGGGTTCAGCAGCCAACCCTGGCACTGATAGCATTTTATAGTGCTGAAACTCTGGCAATTTAAGGGTGAAGAAAATTTAATGTCTAATTTTTAATCAATTCATTAGTATTTGACAACGGTTATGGATGATTTGCAATCCTACCTGCCTTTGAGTTTGAGCCCTCATTGTAAATAATTTGCATGAAGTTGTCTGTACATATGTAAATGCTTTACGTTTTGTGACCGAAACGTCGGTGAGAATAAAGCATTAGTTGTGCACAAACAGTCTCTTTATTCAGTGACGTAACAACCTAATGAGACTATTCAGGGAATGCACTATCTTGATTTTTGACTGGATGTCTGTTAAGGCGCAGGTGATGAAGAATTCTGTGACTGTGGCGCTACTGTTGTTTCCATAGCGAAAACTCCTTATGCAACAAGGTTGGCAATAAAAACATTATTGCAATGGCGACGATTGTCATTTACAGGTGGTGAACATAAGAGAAACGAAAACTGAAAATAATTGACTGGGTGTTCCTGATAATGAAATTCTTTTGTTTTTTTGCCATTGAAATTCCTCCGTACTAACTTCTGACATTGCAAACATGCTTGTGGACTGGCATTCCTGTGGAAAATGTCTGTGCAATTCCTAGAATTTTTGCAGACTGAACACAATGATATACCATTTGGCTCGCCCCTGAGGCGTCGCCAAAAATCAACACCTTAGGCTAATCGGGCCCCGGTCTGGAAATGTAACGTGGGCCGTACCGAGACGACTGCCGCCAGCACGTTTATCCCGCCTACCCCGATAGTGGCGTAATCGCTATACTCCTTGGGAACCCCCGCCTGGACGAAGATTGACGTGGAGTAGAATAATATCTGAAATCAAAACATGTTAATTGTATAAGTTAAAGAGCACCCATAACTCAAAACGGCAATCGGCATTATAACGTTATGTGAAGGGAGAAGAAAAATATTGTTTCTGTTTTTAGGAAAAAAAGTTAGGGGAATTTTTTTAATAGTGACGCTCCGAATAGAATGATAATTAGGAGCTAAGATTCCCGGAAAGATGTTTTTGATATTCACTCTTTTCATCATCATCATCTCCAGTACTGCCTAGCCCACGTACAATGTGGATTATTAGCAGCTGCGCATGACGTAAGTGCATGTGAAAAACAAAGGGTAAAGGACATGGACATGTGCAGACAGGACAAGTGATATTGTAACACACATATTTACACTATGTACAATGGACGGGGGGCAGCTCAGTGCAGCGAAGCCCGTCCCAGCTCAGTTTTGAACTGGGAAAGGGACTCCGCCTCCGCCACACTAGGCTCAAGTTCATTCCACTCTTTGATGGTCCGAGGAAAGAACGAGCCTGTAATAGTTGGTCTTACACGCAATGGTCTGCAGCTTGAAAGCATGATTAGTGCGGTGGGAGCATTTCCAAACGCTACTGGACTGCAGGATCTAGGACGCGGTTGGTGTCGCTGCAGTCATAGATATAACTATCCAGTATTGCCATGCGGAACGTAGTAGAGGGAATACCGAAACGTTAGCATGTGAACATCTCTTGGCTATGTGCAAAGCACATTGTCTACCATTAGTTGTTTATCATAACTAAGGATATCTAGATACATGGTGAGGTTGTACCGCTATTATTCCACAAAACTGTTGCCCAAGCCAGAGCACGACGCAGATCGACAGCTGAGGTCGTAGGGAACGAGACTTGACCAGGGCTAGCAGGCTCATCTTCGGCTCCTTCAGCTCGTTCTCGTGCTCAGTCTTCATCTCCTGCATGCAGACATCTTGGTTGATGTGTGCCCCCTGCAGCTTCATAAGGGCTGATGGCAAAGATCGTGAATATGGTGTCACTTTAGATCATGAATAGAGTGCTGTACACATGTTGCCGAACCAAACAAAAGCAAACCCCCATGCCTAGGGGTGGGTACCGGTACCATAAAACATTTTTTTCTTGTTGGACCGGTCCAGAAAAACCGGACCTGAAAAAAATCAGCAGACCGGATGCTGGACCGATTTGAAAATGAACAGATCATATCGGTAGGCATTCACGTGTTTGGGGGCTTACCGTCACATTTAAATAACAAGAGCGAAGTAAAGGAGACTTGATAGTCATCTGCCAAGTTTCTACACAGTCAAACCTGGTCTAAAACAGGGACAGTTAGCGTTGTTTACACGAAGATCTATTCTAAAACGCAAATGTAGGTCGGATACTTCACCATACAGAATTTCTGTAGCATTGTTTTGAGTATCATTCATTCATAAGTTTTCACAGATAATTAGGTCCAGGTTTAGGTCCGGACCAAGACCTGATCTTCTGGACCGTACCTGTGCCTGAAATTTCTGTACTGGTACATACCCCTATGACCATGCCATACATCCCTGGCTTTGTGTTGCTGAACTGGGTTTGATTATCTTTTTCCATGCTCCCATTTCAGCAGCTTGCTATGGAACTGCACAGGCATTTTTGTCAGGATCTTCAACGTAGAGCTACATAATGCTGCCGTACCTTCAAAATGCCCATTTCAAAAAGTAACTCCAACTTATTCAAATTACACCTATCACTTAAAGCATTGTAAGCGTTATCCGAAAATGAAAATTCAATGAAACTGCAATTCGTTCCCAAGTGGTGTCTATGTGGTGTTCTTGTCCACTGTCTTTTACCAATTATTCTTTGACAATGGCCATGTAGCTTATTATATTTCAGCCATACCATAGGTATGGTGAAATATATTGTATTCGTAATGTTTCTTTCTTTCTTCTTTCTTTCTTTCTGCTGTCAAATCTTCAAATCGAATCATCTCCGTCGTTGGTGGACCGAATGACCTGAAATTTGGCACAAGGGTAGAGTGGGCTAATACCCTCGGGCGTTTTTTTCCAATTTTTTTTTCATATCTGTCTCTTAAGAGGTTTTATTAAGTTTTGTTGGTCAATTTTAGACCAAAACTGTATATTTTGGCCCCTGTACCCTGGTATTACAACCAAAATTTGACAGAGATGTGCCTTGATAATGCCCCCATATAAATTCAATAATACTTTTGGTGTACAGTACAACAGAATGCTTATTTTTGCGATTTTTTGACCAATTTTTGACCAAAAAAGGACACTTTTGGCTCCTGTACCTTGGTATTGCAACCGAATAAGCTGAAATTTGACAGAGATGTGCCTTGATAATGCCCCCATATAAATTCAATAACACTTTTGGTGTACAGTAAAACAAAATGCTTATTTTTGCGATTTTTTTACCAATTTTTGACCAAAAAAGGACACTTTTGGCCCCTGTACCCTGGTATTACAACCAAATGAGCTGAAATTTGACAGAGATGTGCCTTGATAATGCCCCCATATAAATTCAATAACACTTTTGGTGTACAGTACAACAAAATGCTTATTTTTGCGATTTTTTTACCAATTTTTGACCAAAAAAGGACACTTTTGGCTCCTGTACCTTGGTATGGCAACCGAATGAGCTGAAATTTGACACAGATGTGCCTTGATAATCCCTTCATATAAATTCAATAACACTTTTGGTGTACAGTGCAACAAAATGCTTATTTTTGCGATTTTGTTGGCCAATCTTTTACCAAAAAAGGACACTTTTGGCCCCTGTACCTTGGTATTAAAACCGAATGAGCTGAAATTTGACACAGATGTGCCTTGATAATCCCTTCATATAAATTCAATAACACTTTTGGTGTGCATTACAACAAAATGCTTATTTTTGCGATTTTGTTGGCCATTTTTTTTACCAAAAAAGGACACTTTTGGCTCCTGTACCCTGGTTTTAAAACAAAATGATCCGAAATTTAGTATAGGAGTGCCATACACATATGCGCACATGGATTCATCAATACTTTATGCATACAGTACAACAAAATGCTTAATTTTGCGACTGTTTGGCCATTTTATGACCAACAACGTACACCTTTGGCTCCTGTACCCTGGTTTTAAAACCAAGTGACCTAAATATGGGTAAATGGGTGCACTAGATACTTATTCAAATGACAAATGTATAATTTTTGGCATAAACCTCTTCAAAATGATATATTTGGGGATTCTTTGTCATTCTCCAATTTACGGGACTTGTTTTGTCCATTCTCGGCGTTCAGTGCGTTCCATATATGGCAAACAAAGCAATAACTCCCGCCCTGGGCGACAGGTGGCAGGTGTCGGTCTGCTAATTAATTGAATTGCGCCGCCAGCCAATCAGCGAAGAGGAAGGAACACTTTGTCGACAATTGGTATTAAAACAACTAATGACACAACACTTGCCAAACAAAGCGCGAATTTCCAAAACTGAAGCTGATTGGCTAACATTGTCACGTGTGTATGTAGACGCAACCATGCATATTTGGGAGGATTTTGAAATTTATGTTACTCAATAAAAGGTACTGCAAAGAATATGCTATTAGGAAGATAATATGTGTATTATTTATATGTTAGCAATACGTAGCATGATGAAATATACTGTGTTCGTAATGTATATTCTTTCTCCTGTCAAATTTTCGAAGTGATGTGTCACCCTGTACCCGGTTTAAAATTGTAGTTTGCGAGGATTTGGAGTTCAGACCGGGTCATTTGAGCAGTAGCGGACGGTACGCGTACATTGAACGTTAGAATACAAGTCTTTGTCATTGAATTTACCAACATTCCGCGTGGCAATTGAATATGAATCATTTTCGGCAGATTTGACTTTGGTAGGGTTAGTTGAGACAATCGAGAAAATGTTATTTGGCGGAAAATGCGGGGAAATTGGCCAGTTTGCGTTTAGTTTTGATACGTAAGTTTGACAGTGGCGAGAATAACTTACTGTTAAAATGTTCCATTTTTGCGCAGGGGTGACTTGGAACAGTCCAATGTTGCGTGGGAATAGGTATGGCTGAAATATGCTGTATTTGCACCCAAGCAAATGTCGGCATTTCTAGTGTTACAATTTGAGTTTGATACATTGCATTTCAAATCGCAATGGCACCTTATATTATTATAATTGATTCACCAGTAATACCCCTTGTCCTGCGGGCCCGGTTATACAACCGGATGCACAAGCAGTCCCTGTGTGCGGGTCCGGTTATACAACCGGGTGGGGGTATTCCCCAGAAGATCATCTTAATTTCGCGCGGTAGAACCAGGAAGTGACTTCATCTTGCATGCCTGCCTGCCATCTAGGTCAAAGGTCAATTTTCTGGTTGCGCAATCAATCCCAGAGTTCTTTGCGGGCATAAATTATGTTAATGACCCAACTTGGCTTCCGTCGTCTGCAGCCATTGTTTTTCTCATGTTTTTTTTTTCAAGTTTTCGGGCATAAATTCTTAGTTTAGTCGCTAAAATGTCAAAGTTTACTTGGTTATAAGTGCATAAGGAACCCTTCCCCACCAATTCTGAGGCAGAACATCTTGTTTTGGGCGAGAATGGTGAAAAAATGCTACAAAACACCGAGGAAGAAGATCTTTCTCAAGTGAGCTTTCTCTAATTTCATGGAAAATCACCCCCACGCTGCTGGAAACGACTTGGGACAGGTTGTTAACCTGAAAAATCGACCTTGGTTACTTTTGTGGAGGTCATTGAGTGCCTGGATGTGGCAAATAACTAAGGGATTATGTGACAAATGGAGCTGTACCTCACCCGGAAGCACAGAGAGAAGGTCTAATTTATGCAGTCTCCGTAACTAATTATTATTTCATACAGTATTTAGTTTGTACTTGTTTTGTGACATGTGGTAATGATTTTAGATGCAATTTACTCACAGGCATAACTGTTATAAACTTATACATCACTTGATTACCATGGTCCTGGTAATTCAATTGTGCTTTGGCAAATTGTATGGTTTATTGCTTTTCATGTATATTATTACCTTGATTGCCTTATTGTGATGTTATCGTACATTTCTAAACGAAGAACAAGTTATAGTGTCTGTGTAATCATGCAAAGAAGCTTGTGTCTCATATCCTCTGAAGTCATAGGAAGAAGTGTGCAATATTATGATAATCATGGATACAAACTATATTCTGCCTGTTCAGCACCCAGGAAAATACCTAGCCATAAACTCACTTGTAAAGGATACCTGGGTAAATTTTATTGTGGCTTGTGTAGGTCTGATGTTGTCAGGATGTCTTGGTAATGTTGTTATGTTTATACTAAGACTATTTGTCAGGATCAAGTATTATAATAAAATAGTTCATGAAAATAACTTGTTTTATTGCCTTATTGCCCTTGCATATCATTAATTTGACTCAATGTTACAACTTTCGACGCATTTTTGAAAAGTAGAGACTCTCGGCTTTCTGTTGATGTATAGCATTGTAGGGTTAGTCTGGAGACAAGTAACTAAAAAATACCAAAGTAAAAGCAATACCCCTTCTATAAACAGGGTCAAAAAAAGCCCAGGACAGGGAGGGTATATGGGTAAAAAATTGCCAGCAGGACAAGGGATCTTAGGCCACAGCAAGTAAATTTTATGGAAGACATCAGCGCGCACATTAATTTTCACCTGATTTAAAAAAAAAAAAAATTTCTTCTGCAGGGATGGTCAACATGACCATAAAGTACCAATATGAACAAATGTGTTGTATCGTAGCCTAGTGATTGTAACTGTAGAAGCCATGAGTGTGGTTTCCAACTTTGTTGGTGATGCTAGTCTACCACACTAGTGTCACTTTTACCACACCAGTACATGTCTTAAAACAGCAATGAATGCCTTGTAGGCTCTGATACCATGTTTAATTCTCGTTACATAATTCATCACAACTTTATGGTGCCTATGTTTGAAAATGTAGCCATCTTGGTTTTTTCACCCATCTTGTTTTTTTTCGCCCTATCGCACTATTTTTGCAGTCTGCAGAGGATGTCATCCAAAACATTTACTTGCTGTGGCCTTATCAGAAGAAAGCCAATGTTAATAGAGTGCGTCTTGCAAACCTCTCCGTGAAGCTTCCGGATCGCCTTTGTCTATGAGCAGACACCTTGGGCTCTCGGGAAGGAACATCATGCAGAAGGACTGGAGGACAGCAGGGATGACGTAAAAGCCCAGCAGATACGGCCATCTCCCTTCGCTTCCTTTTGTAGTAAAACAAATCAAATGTCATAAACTATAAAGCTAAAATTGAATGACATAGTTTACATACAAGGCAACGTTTCTTTAGAACAAATATTAACCATATTCAGACCGCGCTTTTTTTGATATCCCTGGATGGCTTTTTAACTCTAAAACGACTTGTTACATGGTCACCAAATTTGGCGTCGGATTTTGACTGCCATACGATGTTATGTTCAAAATAAACATCGCGGTGGATGCACGTATGTTGGTCATTCTGGGTCAATGGGGCAGTCTACGGATGGGAGTAATTTTGTTGTACGAAAATCGGAAACCATTTAAATTACGCCTCGGGCATGTTGTGTGTTGATATATCTTCAAACCAACCTCTTGTCAGAAACGAGTGTTCCCTCGAGTGGTCGTCTTGAACATGTTTGACTGTTTGATGCAATTATTCACATACGTTTAAGTTCTTGTTCCGGACTAGTTTGGAAGGGGTGTGCGGGAGGCCATTCAGATCCGTCGACAGAAGAGCACTTTGAACAAGGACAGGGGGCGCCACTATCTGAGACCTGTGTATAACCGTGTTTTGTCACGTGACGATGTCCATCAAACGTCACGTGACAGAGAAACTCCAAGATGAGACCTCGGGTTGACAAAGAGACAGAGTTCGTCTCGAAAGCTTCCCCAAGCTAATTGAAAGTTGTGCGTATGTTGTTTAAATCTTTGTCAAAAGTATTCTCATATGCTCACTCACTTACCAAGAATCTGCGGAAGCCCCAATATCTGGGAGACGAGAATGCCGGTGGTGAAGAAGACCGGTGGAGCGGTTCCTAGAGCACCGCGCAAGTTGGGCGGCGTCACCTCGGCCACGTACATCGAAACCACCCAAACGGCACAGCCTGGTTACAAAATCGGGATCTTAAGGTGAGAGGTCACCATTAAACAGACATGCGCAGAATTAGCATTTTGATGCCATGAAGATGGCTTGCAAAAGTAAGTGTAAGAAGCCTTTTTGGTGGGAAATGTTGGCATTTTGGATCTGGAAATTATAGGTAGGGGTTTTGGCTATTTTATTTTGTGAGAAAAATGGGCTTTCTACCATGTTTGGAGTGTCGTAGACAGTCTAGAGTAAGTATAGTTTGGGTGTTATCAGGGAGGTCAAAGGTCACAAGAGTTTCTTATTCTGTTTGAGGGGGCGCATTGCGCCGAACCAAATGTTTTCAAAATCGCCATATGCACTCTTTAGAATTCAGACTTGCCTACCAATGTGAGATTTTCACCAACTAAACCTTAGGTATGTGACTTTTGACAGCCTTTTTCTTACATGTTATGCATGCATTAGGTGCCTGGTGGCCATTGGATGTCTATTCCCTTAAATATGACAACCACGTTTAAATGCTATAGCTGTAGTTTTATCCATAGAGTTCTGCGACCCTATACCTCCACCAAATTCCAAATCGTGGATTAGTACGAGGGGCGATCCAAGTTCTCGGCCTCACCCAGAAATAATAAGCACAACATCATAGTATGAAGCCTTTTTTTATCAATATCCTCTAAATTTCAAATCATTACAGTCATTACTTTCCAGGCATTCGCTTTTTGCTAATTAGAAGGTAAGTGGTGAGAAAAACAAGGGTGAATTGTGATCAGACATGTGTGGGTCGAGTTCCCCATGCCGTAAATTCTTTGTCATTAACAAAAGACTTGTCAAAATGTTTGATAATGATTCTCTTCCTATTTCAAGCAGAAAGAGGTAGGTGTCTGACTTCCAGCAGCAACAAGTTGTCCCGCACACCTCAGGTCGCAGCTACATTGTCCACGTTTTTTTTTCCTTCTACCTTACCTAACGTTACTGGGTGTCGCCTGCAAAGTAATGATCACACTAATTTGAATTTTGGTACACATTCCTATAAGACTTTATACTTGACATCTGCTTCGAAATCTGAGTTGTGCTTATTATTTCTGGGTGAGGCCGAGGACTTATTTATCACCCCTCGTATGTCTTCTATAACACTTAATTCTGTTGGAACGAACGTCACACACGTCTTTTGTTGAGTTCTATGAAGGTCATGCCATATTTCAAAATCATTTTGTATGCTTCTGACAATATAAATATCCAAGGACATATACATACAAATAATGATTATGATATTTTTTGATAATGCTTTTTAGCAGCAACTCACTGTCAGTCTTCTACCGCGTATGAAGTCTCGTATAGTATATGGGTATAACTAGACACCAGAAAGGCACACCAAACCCTTAAGGTGGGGTCACACATGCGTATATATTTAAGTCCGTATGAGGCGCGCATGGGAGTATTTGCCTCCACTAGGCCCACAGGTCGTTGTAAAAAAAAATAGAAATCGGACAAACGTAAACATGTAACATGTCAGAGTTAGCAGGGTCGTTAACCATACCTTTCGGTTAGCTAACTCATCAAGCATGTTATGTATCTATATTTGTCCAATTTGTACTATTTTCCCCGCGACCTTTGGAGCCTGGTAGAGACTAAGAGCGCCATACGCACCTTAAACGGACATCAATATATACGCATGTGTGACCCCACCTTAAGACTTGATGGACCGTACCATTATGCACCCCCATGATGGTCCTCCCCACGATGATCATCTGGAATGACGTCTGCATCTGTGATCCCCACATCAGCAGGGCCCCTGAGACGGACAGCAGGTTGATGGACACCATCGTCCATTTTCTACGGAACAAGATATGACAATGACAATAGAGTTTATTGCATATTCATGCCCTCTTTGGGCTAAATGCAGTAAGACGCCAAGAGTCTGATAAGTAAGCTATTTTATGTTCTACTTACGTCTATATTTCTACATGTTTCTTCTCTCTTCTTAAAACATGTTCTTCTATCAAACCATAGTTAGCCGATGACATTATATATTTGAAAAAAAGTCTTCTTTTGTTAGTTGTGCATATTTCTATTTTGCAAGTGTAGTACTGTTGATATGGTGAGCGGCCATCCCGTCAAGCTTTGTTAAGTTGATTCAGTAGTACGTTTGTATTTGCGATATACTATCACCTTACTTCTGCTACACAACTAACATGGTAAAACTACTGATGGATAACCAAAGAGTTTCTAGGATATCATAGCGAACGTTTGAGTGACCATTTCACACTTGTTGGTAGACAAACTACTGTCTTTTTTCGGCAATCTTGCAGAGTTACTTGGTCATCGTGTAAACCTAAATAATATATCAGACAATGCCAAATTGTATTTTGTTCTCAGAGGTTCCGCATTGTTACAGTCTGTGTACAACTTTAAAACGATGCAACTCACGAAAACTTACATTGAGGATACAAAGCACTTCTAGCTCTACATGACTGTATCAGTCAAGTAGAGATAGAAGTCCCATCTGTACTTTTGTTAATTCTCTTTTTCATATGTACTCAATTAGGCTAATTGATACTATTTTATGTCTTGGGTGGTGGGAAATGGCGCACAGTTATGTTGACCTAAGTTACCTAAGTTCGCTAATTCATTTGTATTTTGTTATGTGGCGCTGTTAAAATAAGTTGTTACACTTTAGTGCAGCGCCACATTGTCCTTGTTATGTGTCTTTGAATAAAGAAAAAGAACATATGATATCGTGAGCGGCCATCCTGTCAAGCTTTGTTAAGTTGATTCAGTAGTAGGTTTGTATTTGCGATATACTATCACCTTACTTCTGCTACACAACTAACATGGTAAAACTACTGATGGATAACAAAAGAGTTACTGAACTATTGTAGCGGACGTTTGGGTGACCACTTCACACTTGTTGGTAGACAAACCACTGTCTTTGGTTAAAAGTCTACAACCCAGAGGAAGACAAGCATGGAAACTAGCTGTCAGTGAACATGGCAGTTTCATTATTTACCTTAAAAGCTATATTGGCATGTAACCTATATAGACATTAATTATTGTTAAGCTGTACTTAAACTGTAAGTTGGTCAAATTTTTAGGAACTGATTGTCTAACAAGGATGTGAAATCAACTCAGTTGCGCTTAAGATTCTAAAAACGAACTTGAGATATTTCAATATCTAGAGGGAATATGCCATTACCTTTGTGCCAAATTTCAACTCAAATGTGATTACTTTTCTAGTCGCCCTCCTGAAACCAACATAGCGTGATATTATATATAGAAGCTGTGGATTCACTAGTGTCGCACAGTCGAAGATTTGCGTCAAAACCCTTTTACTTGGTTTGAAATTTTCTGAAATGTTCAAATATAATTCCTTGCACGTAATTTCCAAGCAGATCCTACAATGGCATAAGAAAGTACCAAACTGGCCAAGGAGTGCAGTCAGCCATTGAAGAGTCGTACATTTGCCATGTAGAATCTGCCTCCATTCGGCTAGAACAAAGGCTATTAACATCCAATTGTTTCCCAATCAAACTGTGCTTGCAGTGTAGGTGCTAATTGCCCACCTTCCTGTTTGGTGCTAACTTCCAACTGGGACATGTGCTGGTCACAGACTTTGTAAAGTAATTAACACATGGCTACAGGGAGGGGCAGCAACACCATTGTTGAATAGAACTGCTCCTCCCTGTTTCAGTGCAGGCAGATCCCGGTAGCGAAACACACTCCTAAGCCAGCTTGACTCCTTTGCCAGCTTTTGATACTATCTTATGCTACCGTAGGATCTGCTTGGAGATTACTTGCACGTACCTTCCAAGAAATGACCTGGTGAGAGGCCCAACCAGAAGTGAGCCGACAAGCCCCCCTAGGCAGTAGATGGACACGGTGCACGACCACAGTATTGTCAACTGATCGCTGCCCAGTTCGACACCAAACATGGAGAAGTACGACTCACGATAGAATTTCTTGAGCTCCTGTAATGGTCATGCAGTAAGTAAAGATACTAAAAGGCTACAAAGAGAGGAATTTCTAATGGTCCTTATAATTCCTTGTAAAACAAGACTGGTGTTTGTTTTATTAAATATTGTTAATTTTTTTATTAAATATTTATTCATTTTCCATTACGATAAACAAAACATACAGACATTACAAAAACACAAAAGAAGCCACCCCTAGCAGATGCGTTACAAAGAAATTAATGAATTGATAAATATCGACATAGTATGATAAATAAAGATGCAACTTAAGCTTTACGTAAAGAAAATTGATAAAACTATAAATAATGAGACAGTATGGTAAAAGACTGGTGTTTTTGTAAGGAACTACAGCTGTTAATGGAGGTTCCATGTTTTACAGACTCTATCAAACTTGTTGGAAGAGTAGGGATCCGTCGATAAAGGTTAGATATTCAAATGACAACAAACGGTCAGAATTCGAAGTTTCAGACAGTATCCGCTGTCCTTTGCTGGTGATCCACTGTGCCTCGTCGCTGACGAAAGACATCTGATGCTGTGTGAAACACCTGACCGTTTCCTAACTGCTACACTAGGGGTGGGTACCGCTACAGAAAATTCAGGTCCAGGTCCGGTTCAGGTCCAGAGGACCACCTGTATTAATTTCACTTTAGAGCAAGAATACTTAAAGAAATGATCGGTGATATTGACGTACCTGTTCAGGTACATTCAGCACACCGACGGTGTATCCTAACTGGAAAGACCCCGGAGCATCGATAAACACACGCGAGGCCAGAACGAAAGTCAACTTCTGAAATTCAACATATATGTTTGAACCTTTGCTTATTACTGAAAGCTCAAATCGACCTGTAGGCCGCTTTTCATTGTACGGTCATGACACGAAGAGGCAAGGGTCGACCAAGTATATAACAGAGATACAATGTACATGTATCTTAAAGTCCTTGTAAGTCTTATACTTCTACATGTCTATATACACATCTATTACATACGTGATACTAGATAGCTAACAGTGAGAGCTGCTACATGATTCTATCCAGAATCATATTTAATAATAAGTCATGAGACAGGGGCAAAATGACGCGAGACCAGCTCATCAGAAGCATCCAAGAAACAAGAGTCTGAAAACTCAAACCTGCATGAAATATTTCGTTCTGTGATAGTGCGTATGGCGTGTTGTGGGATTGATATCACGAATTGACGTTTGGCTAAATTATTCCTTGTCATAGGAGGTAGGCCACGGAATATTGTGATTGAATCGCCAGTTCTAAACTGCCGGGTGGGTGTTCCGAGTGTGACCCGAAATGAAGTACTCGGGACCAACCGAGCGGGTGACGAATGTCGGCGAGTTCCGAGTGAAGGCACCCGAAGTTTGGCGGAGCCGACAAGCACCTGACGGGGGCGTCCCATTATGGGCCACTCTCACCAAGCGGAGGCACGTTGCATGGAGGCACTGTGGAGGTACTGCGAAGTTTTTTCACAGAGGCACCTTTGCGCTACGCCAGAAAGCAACTGGATATATATGATTTTGGAAACGGTCTGACGTTTAAATTAGCATCCACTGGTTTTCGTCAGTGTCAACTAGCTATAGCATCCACTTGTTTCGTCAGTGTCACTGCTTGTGTAACTGCTTTTTGGCGCATCTTATTACTTGGATGTCTAACCTTCATCGACGTACATTTGCGTCATTTTAGCCTCTTTTCTCGTGCACTCTCACTGACGCGAGGCACTGTTGCGTTTCAAGTCCAGGTGAACGGGTGATTGGAAATCGAAGCGTTGTCAATTTATCAAAAATGACTTAAATGCGCACGTTGGATTTCGTTGGAGGCACATTGGAGATACGTTTGCATTGTCGAAATCAACAGTGCCTCCAACGTGACTCCGACTGGTGAGATGGGCCCTTTTTAGCACACCGGGTTGCTATCATCTGGTGGCTGGGGCCCTTCCTTAACAACAATTCAGAGGCCTACTGCCGATGGTCCTGTTGGCAGCCATTATGTAAGAACAAGATTCTAGTTTGTTGTCTGCTTGTTTGTTATTTGTAATTGTATAAATCTCTACCTGAACAATGCATTTCTTGAAAAAAAAGGGTTACAGAATTTCATATTATGATCTCTGAATATCATATCATTCAATATTATATCAGTTCGTACTTACCCCTTTCGTGGCTTCAGAGAGGTCCACCTCGGTTTTGGTATTGTCGTCTCTCTTCATTTCTTATTCTGTTCCCTCCTGCCGAAGATTAAGTCGTCGTGAAATCTAAAATTTTGAAACAGGAGGTTGTTATCTTAGAGAGTCCATTTGTCTGCATGATTGGCTAAAAGAACAATACATAAGGTTAATTTCATCCCAGTGAGTTAAGACACTTGAAGACCCCCAGCGAAGGAAGTGTTTGCTCCCCGAGCAACACATAGCAATCACCTTTGACCCCAATTTTCCCAGATTTCCCTCATTGTTCGATAATACACCTTTCTCACGCGGCGGCCGTGATGGATCTAAAAAGAGTTCAATGCGGCAAACAAAAGAATGTCCATCATAATTAGCAGTTGAACCAAAGATAGCCTGGCAATTAGGAAATTGACCAATAAGAGAATGGCTGCATGTCCGTCAAATATTTGTATTATTATGTTTTTATTTTGCATCTCTTAAGGGACTATGGGATCAGTACGCGAGTCTAAATTGCTACATATTTCGCTGCATAACACTAGTTATAATACTTATTATTTGTTCTTATACTGTGAAAATTTGTGTGGTCTGGGGAAAACTAAATGGGAGCTGATTTTAGGAATAAGTTTTGTCTGTTTGCCTCATTGACCTCGTCTTCAATCTATCATGGCCGCCGCGTGAGAAAGGTAGCTCCCTCCCCACCTAGTGTGAAAACATTCCCAGAGGGCTGCCACCTGGCCAGGTGAGAAGTTACCTTTCACCCTGTAGAGTCATGAAGTGTTGTTTGACAGTACTGTCTAGAAAGGCAAGCAGGGTATGTATTGGGTAAAGCCTGTTGTCTCAGAAAAATGGTTTTCCAAAGCATATATCAGTCTGATTTTTTTTTCTGTTATCTTCTACACATAGCCTGGAATATACAGCTGTATTGTTTACATTTCGGCAATTTGACATGTGCAAGTAAGGAAATGAGCACCTCATTTATAGTGGTGCCCATTTTGTAACTTTAAAAAATGCTTCATTCGAAATGCATAAAAAATACAGCAGGCCACGTTTCTTTTCCCCCCAGTTTGTAATCAAACAAGAAATGCATAGAAGAGCATCGTCCACAGAAGTAGTACAGATCTAATCCAAACTCTCCCACAATACTTATATAGACCAGATCCGTTGTGGCCGTTAACAGGCGTTAGAAGACATAGCTGCTCTATACCTTTAAAAAGACAGAATTTGCTACTCCAGCAGGAAAATCAAGTTAACGCCACAACATGAATAGACAGTGAGTTTCAGCTATGACCATCTGTAAACCGTTCGGATTTGTATACTCAGACCGGGTGCATGTCTTTCTGGACATAACATACGTTCGCATAATTCCACCAGGTGCCATTATATCGCCACCTCAGAAAACGTTGTTATAGAGGCCTTCTCAAGATTGTCTTCAACACCTAAATATCTGAATTGTATTACATTTAGGATATTCAACATTCATTGTTCAAGACAATCTTGGGAAGAACTCCATACTAACGTTTTCTTGAGGTGGCGGTATTATGGCACCTGGTGGAATTATGATAGTCGATGTTATAATCTGTTCCCATGTCCCAGTTATCGCGGTCAAAAAACCTGATCATTTCCATCGGTTTATGCTTCTCCGTAAATAGTTTCATGCAGGTTGGTCAAATATCCATATACTAAGGTTCTTCAAACACAACCGAAACAGTACTCACTTCAAACGTTTCTGTGTCTGTCAGACACCATCATCAGGGTTAGAATGGCTGGATCTGTTGATGGTGTCTGACAGACACCGAAACGTTGGGAGTGAGTACTGTTTCGGTTGTGTTTGAAGAGCCTTGCTATATGAGTTCTTTGATAATTTACCAAAACTGCTAACATATAAAATTACAGATATGTCATGGTCAGCCTAGTGACTTATCAACGTCTAGTGTCAGACCATTTCGCGATTCTGAGCACATTATAAAATGTTAGTACATTAATGTTGTAGAAACTTCCCACGATAGGAAGATAAATACGCTGATATCTTTACCTAGTTAAGCTAAGGGCACAACCCGCCGTACGTGCAATTTGTCCGTACATTTTTTGTGGAGGCCACGTCCGCCACGTAATTCTGAAAACGATCAGGCTGTACAGGGCAGGCGCGTCGCCCGTACTGGCACGTACGGGGGGCGAATCCGCAGCCCGATGGCACACAAAGTTTCGCCTGCACGTAAAGTTCTACGGCGTGTCTGCGTGCTCCAAAATCCGTCGGATTCCCTACGAGTTCGTACGGAGGTGGTACTTACCACTTACGGATCCCAAAAGATTGCCCACGTTTTGGCACGTAGACAGCACGTCTTTGCACTTACGGCGGGTTGTGCCCTTAGCTTTAGGGAAATTCTAGTGTCAATGTAAAAGATAGACATCATCAAGTCCTTACCGAAGAGCCCTTCTCCCTCGGATCACAAAGGCCAAAAGAGACCGTTCGCTGTTATTCTAGCTCTAAATGTGGGCGGATACCTCTCAAGACTAGCCCACTTGGCTAAACGGGGGTGGCTAATATGCATTTTATGTGATAGTGTAGGTTTCTATATTGTACATTGTAGTCTCCGTTGTCGTCTAGTTCCATTTCGTAGAGCCATAGTCTGTATAGACTGAGAGATACTAGGAGTAGTAGTCTTCTGCTGAACTGAAGTATTGTATATTTTTTTATTCAGTAACTTAGATAGAATACGTTTTGCTATTTGCGTAAAGTTAGCAGCATATGCGTAAGCCCTCCCAGCTCTTAGAGGGTGAGCTCTTTTAGCAGTCTTCAGTTTTGTCCTGTCAGCTATTTCAGTCATTATCAGTTTTATTTTGTATTTGTTGGGCCTTAGTCACATTGAAAAGCCCGCCAGGTAACGGTCACTGAAGCTTGTTGGGAAGTAAACTCTGGTCCTTGTGTCAAGTGCCATGGGGACCTAAACTACACTTCATTCAAACTAGCGCCTAAAACGGAGAAAAGTTACCTCCTCAAACCATTGAAAAAGAAACTTAGTAAAGTGTTTCAGTTTTCTTCTTTAATTATATCTAATCCGATTGGCCTCAGGCCTAAATAGTTTTAGTAGATGATTTGTTTAATTGCTCCCACCTATAAAGCAAAGTGTAGTGATGACACGAAGATGAAGACCTATAAAGCAAGAGAATGCGACTTCAGCCTGAAATACGTTCCTACATTTGAACGAATGGCTACTAGTGTTTCTAAACAAGTTGGGAAAATGACGGCTGTGTTGAAAGAGAATTTGCTAAGTGGAAGTTTTAGTGTCAGAATCTAAAGCATGGGTGACCTCATATATAAACTCGGCACAAAAAGTTTGGAATAACAACTTTGGCTGATCATATTTCCGTTGTTTCTGCATCAATTTCAATGTGTTATATATCAATAGAAAGCTTGTATGATTTTATTTCACGTGGTATCAAACTCTTTATGATTATAAATTCGTGGAACGAGCACCAGGGCTGCTTACGTCAGTGGGTCGCGAAAAAAAAGTGCCCGAATTTCCCTTTTTGTGTTCAACACTGTATCATACTGTTAGTGCGGGTGCGGGTGTCAAGGGTTCAATCTATCCCTTTCTCAAGCAATCCTTGGTATACAGAACATCCAAGTTTATCTTAGACATTTGAGTAGATTATATGTGCCATTTTGGCTGTTCGATGACCGAATGGAGGTGTGAAGATGACAAGGAGAATGCCACGCTGACTGTCGTACGGATAGAGCGTAACAGCGCGTAGCGCTTGGTAGAGGCAGTGTCATGGTGTGGTGTATGTATGGCTGCCATGAATACCAAGGTTCACTATCCCAGACAACCTCAATACCGTGAGATACAGTACAGGGACACCATTCTCCTTTCAGTCGCAATGTCTTACCCCTTTAATATAGGGCCGAATGACATGCTGCAAGATTACACCGCCCGTCCACGCACACAGTCTGCAATGGTTCTTGCTCTGTATGGACGGGCGTTGTAGTCTAAACACTTGCAGAATTGCATTTGGTCACACACACATACTGACGAGGTATGGCATTGCGACTGAATGGAGAATGGTGTCCCTGTATCTCACAGTATTGAGGTTGACTTGTCTGGGATGATAGTGAACCTAATGTTTTTCCTGTGCCGGGCATACAGACACACACCATGACGCTGCATCCACCAAGCGCTACGCGCTGTTACGCTCTATCCGTACGACAGTCAGCGTGGCATTCGCCTTGCCACCTCCACACCTCCATTCTGTCATCGAACAGCCAAAATGGCACATATAATCTACTCAAATGTCTAAGATAAACTTGGATGTTCTGTATACCAAGGATTGCTTGAAAAAGGGATAGATTGAACCCTTGACACCCGCACCCGCACCAACAGTATGATACAGTGTTGAACACAAAAAGGGAAATTTGGGCACTTTTTTTTCGCGACCCACTGACGTAAGCAGCCCTAGTGCTCGTTCCACGAATTTATAATCAAAAAGAGTTTGATACCATGTGAAAGAAAATCATACATGCTTTCTATTGATATGTAACACATTGAAATTGATACAGAAACAACGGAAATATGATCAGCCAAAGTTTATATTCCAAACTTTTTGTGCCGAGTTTAGTAGCAGGCAAAACAGGCAACATGGGCATGAGGTCAGAGGTCATGCGATGCACCTAGACCTAGAGTAGACTGCACTACTTCTTTGCTGAACTGTGATTGCTTAAGCCACCTAGGGCACCTTGCCGCTAGTCAGGGCACTATGCACCTGGCATATAAAAGCCAGGACATGCTGCACTATACTTATTCGAGCCCAAAACACTACCTTGCACCTAGTCAGGGCACTATGCACCTGGCATATAAAAGCCAGGATATGCTGCACTATACTCATTCGCGCCCATAACACTACATTGCACCTAGTCAGGGCACTATGCACCTGGCATATAAAAGCCAGGACATGCTGCACTATGCTCATTCGAGCCCATAACACTACATTGCACCTTGTCAGGGCACTATGCACCTGGCATATAAAAGCCAGGACATACTGCACTATGCTCATTCGAGCCCATAACACTACATTGCACCTTGTCAGGGCACTATGCACCTGGCATATAAAAGCCAGGACATGCTGCACTATGCTCATTCGAGCCCATAACACTACATTGCACCTTGTCAGGGCACTATGCACCTGGCATATAAAAGCCAGGACATGCTGCACTATGCTCATTCGAGCCCATAGCACTACATTGCACCTTGTCAGGGCACTATGCACCTGGCATATAAAAGCCAGGACATGCTGCACTATGCTCATTCGAGCCCATAACACTACCTTGCACCTAGTCAGGGCACTATGCACCTGGCATATAAAAGCAAGGACATGCTGTACTATACTCATTCGAGCCCATAACACTGAGGAAGCTTGACGGCGAAACATGTTTGTTGTGTATGGGTTCGAAAAAAGTTCCTATACGGGGAACATGCGGCTCCAGCGTCTTTTTGAAGATGTTGGGTAAGTGTGAACGGTTGGCTTTAGGTCCTTCCGCATATAATCCAGGCAACGTGGACGTGATTAGAGCGTCAATTATAACTTCAAACATTTCATTTTTAAAGCCAGTTCAAGCATAATTATTATGACCTTGTTATAGCGATGTATATCTGATATTCAAAAATATGATACTTTCAGATCGTCAGCTAGGATCTATGTACATGTTCTAGTAAGCAATGTTATCACAACAAACTAATCCCTTGTGTGGGAAATTGGAAAAAAATATTTTGCGCGCTGAATCTTTGAGCCTACATGTCAATATATCACACATTACATTTCCAGTCGGTTCATCGCAAACTTTTTTTATCTACAATTCATAATTATTAAGTGAAAAACATACTGTTTGCCACATTTCATTTTCACGGTTCCGTACGTTGTCACGAAAAATCCTTTCAAGGAGTTGAAGGTTTGCCTGTTTCGTCTCCGAAAACATACACTTTAAAAATGGAAGAAAATTCAAATTGCAATTAAAACATTGGTCTGCAGTAAACATGTAAATACTTTGGCTATTTCTCAATTAGACCCCACATAAACTACGAACTACAAAACGCTGCAAAAAGTTCTTAGTTCACTTCAGTGAGGTAACTGCAATGGCTTTATGACATGATTGTCATTTTTTGTTCCAAAATTCCCTTTCATTTTCGCCTTTTGTGTATTTTTGGATTGATTCTCAAGTTTTCTGAACGTTGCGTTGAGTCCCGAATTCCACCAGGTGTCATAATACCGCCACCTCAAAAAGTTAGTATAGAGGTCTTCCCAAGATTGTCTTGAACACCGAATGTTAAACACCCTGAATGTAATAAAATTTGGTTTTGGCACGTAGACAGCACGTATTGGTTGTGCCCATACCTGCCCTCGGTGCTGAACTCCGTGGAAGCACGGAAAAAATGTCATTGGTGTTAATCACCAAAACAAAAATAAACACATCTGTTCCTGGTGCTTTAGTTGACTAATCATTTTGTTCCCCCTACTTTTTCAACAGGCATTTCCGAAATTTGATAAACCAGTGGTATTGAAAAGGGTGGCAAAGTACAATTCATGAATTCCAGTATGCCTATAGACGTGAAGAACACGACCGGAAACCTACGGAAATGCATGCTACTACCATCGACTAAAGTTGACAATACTGTTTGCATGTTGTCTATATCGTAAACGTGTATAATGTATTTCAAAGCGGTTTCATGTACACAACATGATTCTTTTTAAAACGAGTAACGTCTGACCGAGAACTTATATAGTTCTAGTAATGGATGTTCGACGGCGGTTTTGATCAACGGGAATGTTGCTTCTTTGGCTGCAGAAAATTGCAATTCTAATATGGGTTGTCAGATGGCGCTTTGAGGCATTGGCATGACTTGTGTGCTTTTAAGTTCCCAATCATGTGCAAAGGACGATAAGTTCTTTTATGTCTGTTGTTTACACTCAAGCAAACGACCTGTCCTTGGTGCTAGACTCAATGTAGTTTCACAGACGCAACCGCCCATCATTACACAACAAAACACGTAGCCTTGGTGCTGAACACAACTTCTGCAGTAATTCCTGCCTGCTTTCTTTTTGCGTCATTACAATCAATCATTTGAATATCCCTGTATGTCGGTAACAAAACCTCTCATTTCCAGGTTTGTTTATTTCGCGACTTGCGGAACAGAATGGACCGTAAAGTCTCATCCTTTCTTGTTCTGGACGCTGATGTTTCGTCTGGGTGACTGTGTGTGTGTGTGTCATTCAGTCTATACAGACTATGAATTCTACGCAAAGAATATATCAATGGGAATCAATAAATCATGTAGTTGGTCATTTACTCACTCACTCACTCACTCACTCACTCACTCGCTCACTCACTCACCCATCCACTGATACAATCACTCGCTCAATTATTCACTCATTCACACAATCACTCACACAATCACTCACTCATTCACTCACTCATTCACACAATCACTCACTCAATCACTCACTCAATCACTCACTCAATCACTCACTCACTCACTACCGGCAGCGAAAGTCAGCAATCAATCGATTTTCAACCCTTATTGCAGCATTCTATGGGTTAACCGGTTCTGCATAAAGGAAATCTTATATATATAACCTTTTTGATACAGAAGAAACATATTTCACACTGATATTATGCTGTTCAACTTTGTTTATTCTACAGTTATTCCATATCAATTCGTCATACAGTTGTGCGTGTTTGTTGCATCGTCCACTTGAGACAATGGAGAACTTGGTGACTACTCAGTCTTACTTTAAGTGCGCTCTAGAAGTCACGTCTTAAAACTAATGTTTTCTAAATATATTGTGCATTTATTTGAATGTGTTCTTGTGGTCTCTCGTTTACGGTGTCCCGTTATCTGCTCCTGTATAGTAACAACAAAAAGAAACAAAAATTAATAACAATAAGATCAAATCTTAAAATACTTTATCATGAATGCAGCCAATATAAACTCAGGTAGATCTGAGTTTTGCTGATACAGTTCAGGTAATTTATAAGCACAATGCTACATGTTTTGTTGCATCAATTTCATGAAAGAACTATTTAGGCAGCATAAAAGGCAGCTTTAGCCAGTCCACATTTTGGTTAGTTTACGTGATTGGGTGAGTGAGTGAGTGAGTGAGTGAGTGAGTGAGTGAGTGAGTGAGTGAGTGAGTGAGTGAGTGAGTGAGTGAGTGAGTGAGTGAGTGAGTGAGTGAGTGAGAGCAATTACGTGGTAAAGTGAGTACTCGAGCGAGCGAGTGAGTGCGGAAGTGAGCTAGTGAGCAACTGAGTGTATGAATAAATATAAGCAAGAAAGCTAGATTTTCTATATTCTTCTGATTTCTGAAAAAAAATAAAAAGTTACTAAGAAGGATTAGAATATTTAGGTGATCAGAAAAAAATACGCAAAAGTGAACCATGACCTTGACAAGTGAGACACTGGCAGTCCGCAATGTTGGGCAGAACTGTGGTCTCAGTCTCCCCATTCTCACACTGCAGCGTCACAAATCTGAAGAAGAATGCATCGAGAAATGAATAATCAAAGGTTCAAACAAACAAACAAATTTGAGACAAACATTTTATTTATGTTATTTGCATAGTGTGTAACAGTAAAGATAGCGTCAGTAAGTGAACTCCAACTCCAAGGATCGCGAGGGACGACACTGATGAGGTTAAATTGCAAGTCAGTTTATTGGTGTGTGCCGAGACTCAGAACAAGATGGCGGAACACATCCGGGACCTCAACAGATGGTGTCATCATGACTCATTAACATAACGGGGTCGTCATAACTTACAGAATGTACATGATTTAGAACTTGTAAGACTAATGTTTGTCGGGCTCCAGAGTACTTATTGAACGTTTAATGCGAACTCCATTGTCAAAACCACATTTAAGTAAGAAAACAGTGCAATATTACCGTATAGGCTGCATCTCATCCAGGACGTAGGTGCAGCACTCGCACACCGTCTCGAAGTAAGGGTCGACAGACAGCAGCTGGGTGTAGGAGTCGCACATTCCGGAGCAGTACTGGACCTGAGGGGATGCAAGTTTGGCCGTACTGTATGTATTGCAGACCCGGTTAGGCTAAGGTCCCAATTCCCAACCCAGGGCCCGGCTGGGTAGCTTTCGGAGACGAATAATATGATTTGAATAGCAAAAAAACACCCAAACTTTAAAAACAGCCAGGAGCATAATTTGTGTATATTCCTTAGTAAACAGTTTCATTTCGTTTCTGCAAACATCCCGGTCGGATCCCAGGTAGAAAATGGGACCTATGCGACCACGCAAAATTGTTCCTTTAATGTCTGAGCACCAGCAAATCACATTGGTCTAGCCTAACAGTGAGGATGAAAGGCTGTCCTTACCTCAACATTCTCAGCCCGACAGGAGTCTGACGTGAGGTTCCTGATGTCCTGTTTCCTCTCGCAGGGAGACACGTGCGCAGTAGTGGTGGGGAGGGGGGTGGTCGGCGCTGGGGTCGTAGCTGACAGTTATAGGAACACAAACAGGTGTTACGGCACAGTTACATTCCTTGTAAAGTAGAAGCCGCTTAATTGCACGGCCTATTTGCCGGTGACTTTCGTGCATTTTTTCGGCTGCTGCAATAATGCGTTATATAGTTATAAAGTTATATAGCTTGACCGAACCGGTTTGGGATTTGGGGACTCCGTGCAGTTAACAGAAGTGTGCGGAAATCCGTTGGGCAACTAACTGGCTTCTACTGTATTTCTTTGTCTATTGACTTTTGTAGGCCGACTTTTCGAGATTTTCCAACAGGCTTTCGGTTCATCAATTACAGAAATATTCATTCATAATAAGGAGGTTCAAAATTTTAAGTACGCATCTGCAGAGAAACACACTGTGGGTAATATATCAGTTGTGAAGGCAATGAGACATACACACAGTCACACACAAACACAAAACGAACAAACACACAATTTTACCCAGACAAGCACATTTCAAGACTGAATGGTGACTTGGCAGCTGTAACAGCACAGTGCTTTAACAACCAAAACTAACCCACCAGGACAAGTCTGCACATTACAAGCCTGGTCCTCCGTGCTGACACCAGGGCAGGTGTTACAGCCCTGACACGGCGCGACGTCCTGACACGCCCGGGTTCTGGTCTGGGTTCCCTCCCCGCACGGCTCGCTGCAGCTGGACCACTCCGACCACTCAGACCAGTAGGACAGCTCTGAATACGGAAAATGAAAGAATGAATTCTTTTGGGTTATCAGCATCAGAGCGCTTTAATGATGATGGAAATCATGTAGACTAACATATTTACAGCTTTTAAACTAACACATAGGATCTTTTTAAAGTCAAGGCTTAACAAACATCTTCTTCTCAATACAGTGTTTAACCCAAAACGCTTCAGTGGCTCTATGAACC
>NC_049994.1:451534-472922 GCF_000003815.2 Branchiostoma floridae
ATACGTTAGTTCAAAAGAAAACTAGCAGCTGCCGTAGTATGTTTTACTTAGATGTCGCTGTATTTTACCAAGGACACCAGGAAAATGTTAGATGCCTTCAATCATTGCGGTGGCAAACATGACTAGTTCTACATCCGAGAACAGTTTCACCAGGTGCAAGAAGGAATCACTAGACTATAAGATATTTACAACCAAAACATAAAGTCAAAGCTGCAGTAAGGAATAGTACTAGTTCGCATTGCCATTACCAAGTAGAAGGTGATAGACGGTCACCAAAATACCGACTGTTACTTTATGTCTCGGTTTTGGCATAAGACACTGAAAGTTGTTTATACTATCAACGACTAGTTCAACATCTCACTCACTCACTCACTCAGTCACTCACTCACCCACTCACTAGACTACCCACCCACCTACTCACTCAATCACTCACCAACTCCTCCAACTGCAATCTCACTTCAAATATAACGTTGCACTTAAAATAGAGATCAAAAACACACTCTTGACTGTCATTGTGGTCAGGGCTCGAAATTCTTTTTTCTGCATACCTGCACCGGTGCAGGTAACATTGAAAATTACCTGCACCAGACAAGTTTTACCTCCACCACTCTGAATTAAGGAAGTATGGATCATACTAAAACAGTTACCATCTCTATTTTTTCTTTCATACTTTACAGGTGGTAACAGTCAATGCAGCTAATAACGATCCATATACTCCTGATATCATATTTAATGTATAAAACCCAGTACATGGACCAGTGCAGGTTAGGTGCAGGTAGACACCAGAAATACCTGCACAGCTCCAATTTTACCTGCATATGCAGGTGGTATTTCAATGTGAATGTGCCAACATTTTCATTATTTTTTTATAACTACATTGCATTTGTCCAACTTTTATGAAAGGGGTTTTCTAAATTAAAAAGTTGAAAAAATATGAATAAATAACCTTCAAGTTCTTTAATCAGTGAAAGGACTTTTTTACTACCCCAGTTCAAATTGAAAACGAAATCTAGCAAGTTCATGTTGAAACCCCTTTTTTTCACGAAGCATGTAAATATTGAATTTTCATAAATGCTTTAAGCTTTGCGTATAGATACATGTATGAAGATATATGGGATACAGAATAATCTGGAATCCTTTCTATATTCAAGTTTAAAATCTTCAACGATAAGAATCCTCTTAGCGTGTCCTATGTGAAAGGTCTGATAAGGCACTACCAGGAGCTCCAGCAACTTCAAGTAAACTTAGTACTTAAAATGAACGACGAAGAGTCAACCAAGTTGTTCATGCTGGGATAGTTTAATGCCGTGCCTTTCTCTACATCCTTGACAGAAATAAGAGCAACAGAAAAGAATATCGATCATTGTAATATACTTCAGATGTTTACACATTGGTATCGTTTACAATATCTTGGGTATGCTCACCCGTGTCTTTCAAGTTGTGCATGATGGAATCACAACATTTCAGTATCATTACATACTAGAGAATATGACGATGTCAAACATTGACCAATGGTCAATTGAAGAGAATCAGAGCAATAATTAGAGATAGTTTCAAGGAATGCTTCAACAGAAAAGGTCACAGCTAAGAAAATGATGGACTATCGTAAGATAGTTGCAATGTCGTCGTCTTGTTATCCGGCCCGGTTTGTCAGGTCTGGATGTACTTGGATTTTGCTTTAAGACGAGGGTACTTCGTCAGGATTTCCCCCTGTAAAACAATGGAACAGTCCGTTGTATTAGACGGTAAAGTAGTGGTTTCTTTGACAGTGTGCAACAAAATCATGAATATGAGTGAGAGGAACTGTCAGCGTTATACAACCATCCCTCATCATCTTTTGAAAATCAGTACGCAAGAGGCGAGAAAAAACATGGGTGAACTGTGACTAGACATTATGTGGGTCTGTTACATGCCGTAAATTCTTTGAAGAAAATGTCAATATGTTTAGGATTCCCTTCGTGTTTCAAGTACGAAGAAGTGGGTGTCTGACTTAAAGCAGAGCTGAAGTTGACCCGCACCCCTCAGGTCGAAGCTCAATTGCCAATATTTTTTTTTCCTTTCCCTCACCTAACATTACTGGGTATCAACTGCAAAGTAATAATCATATGGATTTGAATTTTGGTACACATTTATGAAAGGCTTTATACTTTACAGCTATGCTTCAAAATTTGAGTTGTGCACCTAGGTAAGACATAAAACATATTGATCACCCCTCGTATATTTGGACAGTCAAAAAATTTATGTAACTACATTTTTGGTGTTGGACGTTATTACAGTTCAACTCTGATTAGCTAAAATGTTCACCTCCACACTCCAGACACTCGCAGCGATCAATGACCGGCAGGACGATGTCGTCCGTGTCGCCGTTCGGGCACGTCAGGCTCACGAACTTGACCGGCTGGCTCTCGTTCAGGATGAAGGTGCAGCATTTACAGACGGTGTCGAAGAACGGCGCGTAGAGGTGGTTCTCGATGTACGTGTCGTTAACTGGTGCGAAGGAGTTGATCCTGGTGTAGGAGTCGCACTTTCCGGAACAGTACATGACCTCCACGTCTTGGGCCACGCATTCGCCCTTGCTAAGGTCTCTCACGTCAGTCTGGACAGTACAGGCACCTGAAAGATATAAGCGTTTCGCAAATTAAATCTATATGGCATGACTTCATTCACAATTACTCACTGTACTGAGCTGTTGTTTAAAAATCTTTTTTTTTCTACAAAAACTACCTTTGGTTTTAGTTTTGTAAAGACCGTGTAATGCCATTTTACAAAGTATAATCCACCCATATTGGGATGAACCATACTCGCTTCTATACGTGTGTTTGATTCTTGGTTAACGCATTTACGTCCTAATTCAGGCTGTTAAACGTGTTCTGCTCCTTTTGATATGGGGAGTGCGGTCTTTGTCTCTTTACGTCCCCTTTCAGAAGGTCACACGGTTGTAAGGTAGAAGCCGGAAGATATACTAAAATTCCCGTGACCAGAGGTTTTGTCCGTTCTGCCCAAATGAGATCGAAGACTGTAAGAAGTTGTTATAGACCTTACGAAAGTCGCTGTACTTTTGACATGTCAATATAAAATTGTCGTATAAGAATGCTACATACTTGGACAGTCCATGAGGTGGCATGGCTGTGTCTCTGTTGGCGGGTCTCCCACGCAGGCGTCGCAGCACGCGGTCTCCGTGGCGTTACAGACCTTGGAGCGGGTCTGGGTGCCGTTTCCGCAGGACACGTCACAGGTAGACCAGCTGCCCCACTCCGCCCAGGCAGCAACTGGGCACTGTATGTCCTGGCAGTTGAAGCCACCCTCCTCACATGTACTGTAGGATCAGAAACAAACTGAGTCTGTATCGAGCATTATGAGACAAGATAAACAGGTACAGGTGTAAGGCACATACTGCAGCTATCTAAAGATATACAGTAACTGTAACAGTTGCTGTTTCTTCACATGTCTACCTGGCATGGCATCAACCAGCGAAAAACAAACTCTCTGTACTTCAAGTTTAGTAAACATAATACACTTTTCTATAAACACTGTAGTGTCATCTTCGTTTACATCAGTAAGAGTAAACATGAATGGTCTAGATCCGACAGGTTGTTCAGTGTGATATGAAAAGCTGCCGCATCGTGCCGGCAAAGCTGGCGTACTATGCCAAAGTACGTTTTATATTGGCGGAAGAATTACGTTCTGAACGATATCACGAAATCATGCAATCAGTTGGATTATCAGCTCCTAGAGGATACTTAACAAACTAAATCGTTAAACCTACCATATGGAAAAGTATATATTAGGTATAAACACAAGTAAATAGGCAGACTCCCCGTGAATTCCACATCTCCTGGTCGTGTTTGATTTAGGTTTATAAAAATACATGCAATACATGGCGAACCCAGGCAGCTTAGATGATATTGGGTGTTTCATTTATGAAGAGTTCTACCAACTCTGATCTACCACTTACTGAATCTAACCTGCGGAATTAACGTTATCTTCCATCACTTTAAAACATTTATTTTTTTCTGGAGCCGGGCACAAAAGGATTAACAATATGATCTCTCATTATTGTGAGCGACCCAAACCATCGAATCCCAGAAGATGAACAGTGGCCAAAACCCGAAGACCCGAAAATCAACAAAAAATGAGTTTCACAGAAGTCAAAAAAAAGGAAGAAGGACACAACTTCATGGCGTACCATTGCCTGCAGTTGGATATCTCCACCACTGCGCCCAGAGGGTACTCCTGGCCGTTGTACAGACACGGTGTCTCACAGGGGTCATCCGTACACTCCTTAGTCTCCTGGTCCTCCCCCTCACACTCTGCTCCTCCGTTACTAGCGGGGGGGTTGTTAGGCGATCTGGGAAACAAATTTGAGATACATTCAGAAAAACAATACCCGAGCTTTACAACTTTCGAGCTAAGAAATCATCACTTTGCGCACTCCTCTGATATCAGTATACATTTAAATAAGACATTGAATAACGCGACATCCGCTACTTGAAATACAGGTGAGGCATGTTGTAAGAGGGGTGTGCAATATGTTTGCGGTCTCCCGTAGAAATAACTTGAATGTAATGTAACACAACTAAAAATTGGGCATAATTATGATGCACTGCTTTGTATGCCACCATTCAAAATCATTGTGACCATTACTTTGCAGACGGCACGAAGTAACTTAAGATGAGAGAGAGAGAAAACATGGTCAACTGAGCCACAACCTAAGGTGTAATTGCCACTGTACGATTATACACTTAAAATTTTACAAGGCTTCATACTACATGATTATGACCCGAAATGTTCTCTGAGTGAGACTGCAAACGCCCGTCGTACATTATGTGCTTATCATAGGTATATCACATGTTTTGTCTCACCTGTATCGTGTGGTGGTTCCATTGCCACAGGTAACGCTACATGTCAACCATGGCTGCCAGTTACTCCACTCGCAGTCAACTGGGGAAGGAAATTAAGTAATGTCAATGATAAATACTTCAGCTGCCAGTGCTAGAAAAAGATGATTCAACCAACGGTGACTGATTGAACACTGCAAAGCATGCTTAACAGTTTGTAGATACGCATCAGTGTTCGGTTCACGTACGCACACAATCTGTAAATTAGCTGTTTATCAGACACTTTGTAGACACTATTATGAGCGTTTATTATGAGAGTTTATTGGCTTTGGTACAATACATTACGAACAAATAACATATTCTCCATCTCACTGAAGAAGACTGAGCAAGTCAGTTGAAAATTCCGTTGAGTCCAGTTTTTTTAGTTATCAATTCTTTAAAATAGTTTGTATACTCGTATACGTTTCGTAAACCGTCGCGATTACGAAACAAACGTCGTAATGTCTGAATAAAAGTAATGCATCATTGTAGCAACTAAACAAATAGACGATTATTTCAAGTACAGAAGGAAATGCATTACTATTAAATCTAGAGTAGCGATAGCTTACCTGGGCAGTCATCATTCGTACAGTTGAGTTCCCCATTCACACATGTGCTGGGGGAGAAGGACAACAAAAAATGTTGGACAATCTGGCAATTTGCTTATATGGTTGAATGTAGCTAAAAGAGCTATAGTCCCTTCTTACACAGCATTTTGATGAAAGAAACAGCTCTAAGTCTTTTGAGTGTCTTTTCAACGGAAAGAATTACATAAGCTGGAAATGAATCCTACAACTGTAATGTTTACTCAAGGGTTTCTCTTAGTTTCCTGAAACTCTACTACACATTCACTTTACTTAAGGTGATTTTTGTCGTTTTAATGATTTTTTAAATGATATGTTATATGCTGTGTACGTTATATGTATATGTAACTATTGCTTCTGGAAGAGTAGATGTTGTAGTGATAAGCTGTCAACAACTAAAAGAATCAATAACGATAAATAACAATAAACAATATTGCTGTCATCTTTGATTTGTAAATTGAATTTTTATATTACATTGAATAAAATCAAACTGGAGTAAAAAATGGAATATGAGGTCACGTTTCTCGGTCTGATCTTTTCAAAACGTTGTTATCTTACCATTCCTTGCAATCTTGGTAGATGATATCGCCTGGCTGGTATTCGATGCCGTCGATGACACACGGACATTGGGACACGGGGACGCAGTCTCCGTTCAGAGACATGGTGTTGTTGGGGCAAACACAACCTGAAACATATGTGAGGTTTATTAGGCTTAGGTCCCATTTCTAAACCGGGCACCTGCCGGAATGTTTGCGGAAACGGAAATAAAAGTGTGTATCATAAAAGTTATGCTCATGACCATATTTTTTACGTTATGTTTGTTTTGTTGCCCTCTATATAATATTTTTCGTTTCCGAAAGGTACCCGGCCGGGCTGCGGATTGGAAATTTTGACCTAAGCCTTGACTAGGAAGGCGTACCCTTATTTAGTTTTGTGTATGGAGGTATCGTCATCATCATCAATATTGTACTCTGTATGATATATTTTCACTATCAATGTTTATTTGTAATCACATAAATGATAATAAGTATATATTTCAAATGCATCAATGTTTGGAATACTCTTCCCCTCTCCCTAAAAAAGTGTATCCATCATAACTTTCTTACCCAATCTTAGAAACCGTCTTTAGCAATGTGTTCCAATGGATGATTGATTTATAGTATTATCATAACCGACTCTTGTTTAGTTCTTTTCTTGTCATTTATATCTGCACCAGACGTCGCCAAAGATTTCTTTCTTTATATATTGTGTATTTCATTTAGAACTTTGCATAATTACAAAGGAGGAGCGCTTCGTATAAGCCTTTTTGGCTTCTTCCGTCCTCCTGCAAGTTCAATTAGAAAAAAATAAACATTCGAACATATAATCCCTTAACAGAGACGGTGGGCGCCATAGACGCCATTACTGCAACGTATGATCCACTGCTCACGGAGTCACGTGTTTTATCTGCATAACGTGACGTCACGACCACAGTGGATTGTTCATTCCTTGACAAAGACTGATGCTGTTCAGTCGAAAATTTGGGTGAGTCCAATTTTTGTGTTGGATATAATATTACAGTTTAACTAGTCCAATAAATAATACTATGTAACAGTTTTGCACTGTACCTGACACACACTCGTCCTCGTTCACACAGTTGCCTGTTGTTTCCCCACACTGGTGACCACATTGGTTAGCACAGCCCGACAGGATAGTGGGGTAGGGGCAGGTCTCATCTGGAACCAAAAACATCGGGGTTGATTAGGAAAAACATGATCATATGAAAGAGAAAAAGAGAGAGAAATGGTTTATCAAACACAAAGTCAAAATACAAGAATGTAGTCCGAAGACTAAATTGCCTTGTACAACAATGCAGAAAAGGCGCTTAAGAGTCAAATGCAATCTCCTGCAATTATATGATCTAATACCACATTAAACTTGCGAACTAGGAAATTAAGGATTTCTTAAAATCTGATTTTCATCTGGGATAAAAAAAAAGCACACACAAAAATTAGATGTCTCAATTCGTTGGTACACGATATACTGCAAAGTTTCTGTATTCTTTCTATGATTACGATGGACCAAAAAACGGGTAGTATCATTCCATCATACAAAATTCACTATCAACTAAGTATTGAATTTCAAATAAACGTCAGTTAAAGCTAAGTGCATATTTGAAGTTTAATGGTGCAATAGACGACTAAATAGAGGTCCCGTGTATGGGGAGAGCAACACCACAGGCACGTTAAAGAACCCACACACGTGCGATGGTGCGGTGTGTGATGGTGCAAATCCTTCTTTCGGGAGTTGGGGATTCACTACAAATCACCCGTATGGAGGCCTGGCGAACCTCTGTCACGTACCAGCCATGCGGTGAATGACATTATTCACCCGGACGGGAGACCTGGCGCATCCCGTCCTGTATCAGCAAAAGAAAGGGCATGTCACCCTGCAAGGGGCGGTATAACCCCGCCGGTGCGGTATAACCCCGCACGTCGACTACTTACTACTAGACGTCTACTTACTGCACATTTGGGCGTTGCATGGCATCGTCTCCACCCCTCCGTTAGCAGGACAGTCCGTGCCGTTGTTCTTGGGTGGCGGGTTGGAGCAGTTCCTGTACCGGTACTGAATACCTCCGTCACATGGCACGTCGCAGGGAGTCCACTCACCCCACGGGCTCCAGTTTCCATCAGCTGTAAGTACAGTACGGTAGTCAGCATTTTTGAATGTAAGTTTATCTGTGACGGTTATCAACAATACTTGATTCCGAACAGGATTACTTTCTCATGGGAGTGAAAGAGGCCATTTTCATCAGAGCCCACCAACCTTCCCTCAACCGAGACGGAGGTTGATACCGACAGCCAAACTTCACAGAGAATAGCAACAGTTAAGTTTCCGGCCAATGCTTTTACGGATAGGTAGGTAGGCGTACTTACTCGGACAAGAGTCAGTGTTGCAATATTCTGTCTCAGTGGTTTCTGTCATATCGACGCAGAGTCCGTTTCCGACCGGCGCAGTGTAGGTGCGCTCGCGTGTCCTGATGCCGCCGCCACACGTCTCCGTGCACGGGGACCATGTCTGCCAGGAGTTCCACTCGCAGTCCCTGTCACATGTCTCCGTGGTACAGGTGTACTGGCCCTCTGCACACGTGCTGCAAATGAAAAATATCATGACAACAAACGTCGATGTAGGTTAGACATCCAGGCAATAAGATACACCAAAAAGTAGTTACTCAAGCTACTGGATATGGTTTTGGAAACGGTCAGACGTTTCGGATAGAACCCACTATCCTTGAGTAGCTAATTTTTGGTGTATCATGACAACAGCCCCAACTCATGCGTCCTTGAAGTAAGGGGAACGACCAAAATGAACGGACTCGAATCATGTAGCAGATTGCACTATTTTGTATTTTGTACCATGTATGTAAGAACTGTCCGAACTGTCTTTAGCCGCCACGCATCAACTCATAATGCAAGCGAACGATTGATTAATGTAAGAACTGTGTGGACTTTAAATGATGTGAACTATGTAAACTTTATCTCTGTTATATGCGTTGTCTGATCCTCTTCTCTCATGGCCTCAATGAAAAGCGGCCTACAGGCCGATTTGAGCTTTCATGAATATACAAAGGTTGAAACAAACAAACAAAATCAAGCTTTCTTTAAAGGAATGCGTTATTCGCTAGCCTCTTCAAGTCGATTCTTCCATATGCCTTTCATATTACAATATGGTATGACAAAATCTTACAAAAACCATTAAGTTTGTACCTTTTACGTGCTAAAGACAGATTCGTAGATAAAGACATCACAACATATATAAAGTAAGGCTCACCAGTTGTTACAGTCCACGGTTGTGTTATATCCTTCTGGGTATGTCACAAATCCATCAGCATCAGCATCTGTGTGAACAGATGTTGCAATCAAATACTTGTTAAGAAGGTAATAGGGCGATAAAGGTAATAAAATATATTAATAAGGTTCATCCTTACAAAAGCTACTCTCCTACAGTTGTGCAACATGGCATAATGTTACATTTGATAATACAAATCAAGATATGAATTGAGCATGTAATTAATTAATGTTTATTGCAAGTTCATGCCCGAGGGCTAATTGCAAATACAAACAACACATATAATGAGGAAAAGTACAATGATTCTAGGAACAACATTCTATGTTGTGCTACTTAGGTGTATATTTTACTAGTTTTGTTGGGTGATTTCTTCTTTTAAGGCAGTGAAAGACGAATTTAACCACTTTTTCTATGATACTACTACATGTGACAAGGATGTGCTATGCGATGGCCTTTCCCGAGACTTTAAACTTTAGAAGAGAGGATGTTGGTCGTATGTTGTATATACACAGTTATTACCTGGATGTGTAGGGTCATGGACAATACAGGGGCACTCGTTATACTCAATACAGGTCTGGTTCAGCAGCACCATTCCTGGTGGGCAACCACAGCCGGGGGTACAACCTGCAGGAAAAGGAGACTCCATTATTATTATTGATGCATATCAATAACCAATATCACGGGTGACATGGCCTTGACTCATTAAAATGATTTGAAAGCAAATAAAAGTTAAGCTAGATGTTCATTTTGTATTTCTCAACACATGTACCCATGTTTCAATATTCTTATAACAATTGTGCTACATGTGTAGCGATTGTATCTATCCCTAAAAGGACAGTATTTCAGGTATGCATCTCGGGCTACGTTCAACTTGATACGATTATAAGTATAACATCGTTAACACCAAAATTGATGTGACCGTGGAAAAAAGGGGTTGGTAGGAAAATAAGTTGTCTTCATTATGAAATCTCAATATGAGTGGTCAGACTGAAAAAGGGCAGAGTACCTAACTATACAGTGTGAGATATAGAATCTTATTTTTTTAGTTCTTTCACATATTCTTCGACTTTGAAATTGACTTCGGCATTCTTCAACAAAAGTATCTGTTTTCCTTTATTTTGTTTGTTTGTTTTGCAATTTAAGGCATGCATTTGAGTATACTTTCCAAGTGGTTGCTGCGTACGAGCAATAGTATGGTCGCTTTTTTATTGATACGAACGAAAATTCGTGAAATTGTTGGCGTTATCAATGAAATGAAGTCAACATGGTCGGGTCTTAAAAACTTTATTTGACTCTCTCTCTCTCTATCACCCAACATGGCACTCACCAGTGGCACTACACTCCGCCCCATTCTGGATCTCCAGACATGTCCTGGGACAGTCCAGACAGCTGTAGTACTGCTGATTCTCTGGACACTCTGCAACGTGCAAGAAAGGAGCAGTATCGTTAGGCAAGCACTTATCTGGTGAATGTTCGGATTTCGCAGTTATGAATAGCTAGCAATGTTATGTGGCTTTTTCTTTCATCACTTTTGAATTACCTTCCATAAACATCTTAACACAACGAGCACAAAGCTCCTAACAAGATACAACGGAAATTGAACAAGGTATTTCAATTATGCATTTTGCCGTTCAACCAACCAGACAATGGCGATTAGCATTTCGGCCAATGAGAGAGAAGCTGACTGTTCTTAAAATATGTGCATTTCATGTTTCTATTTTGCATTTATACAGAGTTGGGCCTTGCTATTGGATTGGACTGATGACCTACCGTAGCAATCATCTGGTGCATTACAGATCATGGTTTCCACAGTGGACCCTTCGCAGTCCAGTTCCATGGTGTCGGGCGGGGGGTTACTACAGGTCCTTGTCCTCACGATAGTCCCCGCCCCACAGGTCACGCTGCAGGGGGTCCACAGGGTCCATGGGGTCCAGCCTCCTGGTGCTAGGATAAACCAAAAGCAGACATCATGAGTAACACTCAGAATTACAATGATGGTTACGGCAATATCCATGCATGACATGGGCAAAATGCATCGAGTTAGATGAAAAGAAAATATTTGGGTTTCCAATTACTTTTTTTAGTTTAGATTCTATAATAGAAGTAAACATTCCGTCCCTCGTTAAATGTGCAAATGACAATGTTCCTCTACATAACAAAAAAAATCTTTTTATGAAACAGCAGTTATGAAGCAATCATTATAAACTTGGTCAATTATAGTCATTTTCTAAACAATAATGTCACCCTCCTTGTTTTTCTATATTTCATACGCTTCTTTTTGTTATACATGTACTCCAGATATTATGTAATGACAGTTCTCAACACGTAAAAATTGCAGATAAAATCAATCGAAATTTTCACTTTTTTTATGTTAGATAGCCTCTTTCACAAATCTACTTTTCAGTTACAGTTTAATAGATTGCTTTGGCATGATAATTTCACTAGTATGAATGTACAGTATATATCTATGAAGTTCAACAGAGAGACTCAACTCATTTTTCTATAGGAATTACATTTTACTTAATGCTACATACTACAGTATTGGAAAGGACTAGGAAGAGGTTTTCTACTTGCTACCTCTACTTCAGCGCCACACCTAGAAAAAAGATGTGTACAAAAAATGCAATGGCTCTTACCCAGGTAAAATACGGCATTGCAGATTTACGGGTGGCGCCATAAAAATGTTCATTCCTTGCCCAATGCTTATGCTGATTCAACTTCCAAAAGGTGACCAAAATGATGCTGAAAATGCTCACCAAAAAACCCTACCATCCGCTAACCCTGTGCTCTGGTTTTGGAAACTAATTTGGTTTTTAATCCTTTTTAACATTTGTTTGACTTTGAAGTTTTGATTACCCAGTAATCAACTACACATTGGGCACGAATGTGTGAGAAAAAAAACAACAACGAATTTTTCCAAAAGCTACAGCGATAGAGCATCAGGGTAGGTGCTAGGGATGGCAGGGTAGCGGGCAGCTGTCCTACAAATGCGGTACAAGTGCAGAGCGCAGACGGCCACGGAAGCGATGCTGGGGCAGCGTTGCATGCAGGGGAGTGGGGAACGGGCGAAGGATGCTTCAACTATCATCCAACATAGCATAATTTTACATCCATGTAGAATCAAGAAGGTAATGCCATACCAATGTAACCTAATATGTAAGTGGCCTTACCAACTAGCAAACAATCGATTTTTTTTCATCCATACAACACGTGAAGAATACAGGAATGAGGTACTTACTGTTACATATCGGCACATTGCAGGTTGTCTGTTCGTAGTCTGAACCTTCACAGTCCTCATTTTCGTTCTGAAAACAGCCAGAAGTTAAATTCTTCATACAAAATTAATATTGCATTCTGTATTCAAGTGTGGCATTTTTGCACAGCATTGTATAGTTCTGATATTGCTAGGGGCTACAAATACTATATTTCATTGTTCAAATTTGAAGGAACATTATCCAGGGCAGTAGACAGTAAAGTAGGGGTAAATGAAGAGTATACACCCATACGCAAATACGCTCAATTACATAAAATCAAAACATGTCAACTGTCAATAAAAGTGTTAAAAATACATCGCAAAGTGAGTCCAGGTTCATTTTTAACCACTGCATCAGATTTCAGGTCTTATATCAGGATAAAATCTAATGATCGTATATTTGACACCTTTTTTTCAGTCTTGAAATCTGTATATGATTTAGTCCCTACCTGTGGAGGTGGGTTGTCGCAGGTCCTGACGCGCTCCCGTACGCTGTCTGTGCCGTTTACCTCGATACACGTCTTTGAGCAAGGAGTCCATGGGGACCAGGAGGACCAGCCGGGAGGTTCTGCAGAGAAATAAGAAAACGGGATCGTCATTACGAGAGAAAGCAAAGCAAAAGGGTATGTAGGAGTCTTTTCAGCCTTAAAATTCTTCACATTTCTTCCAAATGCTATGATCGTTAACGTAAGGTAATGGTGTAGTCAGACATTGATTGTGCAGAACATTTGGCCTTCTTTAGATTCTATTTCTGTGTACAAATATAAAGAATGACTGACTTTAAGTGATTATCTCTTATCAGCACCTTAATGCTACAATTGCTAATGATTTATCAGCTGTAGGTTTAGTTGCTAACATTCCTAAAATTTCTATCAATCATTTCTTACCATAGCAGCTTTCGTCTGTAGTACAGTTCAGTCTGCCCTGGTAGCAAATACTGTAAAAAAAAACATCCGGATCCACAGATTTCACAAACTAAATGAAAACGACTAGGAAGAAAACGTTAATCAGATTCTATTCACACTCTAAAACTGTGGGTAAAAATGCACAGCCTTTTACTGTGTCTGTCTTTTTGCCTTTGCTTGATTACACGCATATATGTAGTTTGCTTCCACATGATATGCATGTGAGGGACATTAACAGGATCCAGAATAAGACATTTCTAGTCGTCATTTCTTACTATATGCGTGCCTATATGCATGCCTGTTGCCTTATGAGAGCAAGTGAAAAATATGCATTTGACGGAATCACCGATAAATTCTCAATGATGGCCAAGATAAATGAATAACAAATTAAGAAAATGCTTTTTGAGCTGAGGCCTAAAATGTCTTGTTCCTTACCAGACGGAGCAGTTCCCGATGATGACGTCCAGAGCGTCCATGACGTAGTTCCCGTTGCCGGCCAGGGTCAGGTTCTGGAACTGGTCGGGTGACAGGTTGCTGTCTGAGATCATCAGTGACGTGATCTCGCAGCGGCACTGGTCCGGAGGCACGCACGTGCCGTTCTGCTCGTAGGTACCTGGAGAACAACATGTTTGTTTATTATACAGGACATAAATAAATAACAAGGCTAGCGTCATCAGCACTGTATTCTCGTATCGGCACAGGTCCGTAGACACGCATGTGTCACTCTGCAATCAAACAACAACGTATCTCTATGCTTATTTGTTGAATTTTCGTAAGTTTAATGACAATCATTAATCATAACCGTTTCCTTGGGATGTCTCAGAAGATTTAAAAAAACCACAAAGATTGAAGGTTTATCTGAGTTGTTACCATATCATTTTCAAAACACGTCTTGACGTGTTGTCATCTCTTTTGAGATTTTTTATAACACAGTGCTACAAATCATTGTTACCAACGGTCTAGATGTCTTATACATGAATCTTAAAAGTCGTCATGATGGAAGAATTCGTTTCGAGTTGTAAATGTACTGACCTGGTGGGCACTGGCATCCAGGTGGGCACGGGTCAGGTACAGTACAGGTGGATGTTCCGCCGTACTCTGCACAGGTGTTGGGACAGGTGCATTCTGTGGTGTACACCTTCCCGTCCACACACTCCTCCTCTGTAGAGCATGGAAATTAAGGCAATCAGATATGGCAGATTCTCTCAATATAGATATACAGCCAAACCTGCCCAAGACGACCACCCGGGGGACTTGAAAAAAGCGGTCGATTTGGACAGGTGATCGTTGAGAAGAGTATCGACTCAAAACATGCCCGATGCAAAGTATAAATGGTTTCCGTTGTGTTTAATGGCAAATAGCAAGCACATTGCACGCACGCAAAGAAGCAAGGTATTTTATGTCAAATACAACACGCGCACTGTAAATTGTAAATTTAACCCCAAGTTTTTATCGAGATTTTATGCGATACAGTGTTTTAAAGCTCAATATTTGTACACTAACGTTTTAGACAGTAAGGGAACTTTGATGCTGTCAGTTTACTCAGTTACCATACAAGCCTTTATGCGTCGCTGTGTTCTTGATCGCCGTATCTGAAATAACTACAGTGCACCTTTCGAATTCGATGCCCGGTACGTCCCGATAGCGTACTTACCCAAGGGTGAATGTACAGTACAGTTGGACAAAAGCACTCACACAGATCTTTCTTAAAAAGGTATGAGGTACACAGATCTTCCTTTAAAAAGTATGAGGCTATATACGTTTCAGCATTCGTTCAGTTAATGATATAAATTAAGAAAGAAAAAAAACTTCTGTTACAACTAAATTCGGATTTTCTTATAACAAAATGTCCTCCCGTATTACAATAGACTGTCCATTAACCAACCCATTGACCGCCGCCATCCTTATTCTAAACATAACATCGTAATGGCAGTCAAAATCCGACGCAAACTGGCCAATTTCGGCACAAAATCGTGCTAGGTATCATCAAAATCGATGAAAACCTCAATTTTGAAAATAATGCGGTCGTTATGGGTCCCAATTCGGCCCGGTCGCGGTCGCGTTGGCCAGGTGGTCGTTGAGAAAAGGTCGCTTAATGCTTACGTCAATGGGAAAAAAAATCGGGACCGAGAAAAAGCGGTCGAAATGGCCAGGTGGTCGCTGAGAAGAGGTGGTCGCTCGGGCAGGTTTGACTGTAGCTTTGAGAACGTCGTAATGTGTACTTTGGGAATCACAGAAACACACACACACGCGCACACACACGCATAAACACACACACACACACCTGCAGACGAATAGAGAGGCCAATCTGTTTATCTATTCACTCTTTCTCCCTCTGTTTCTACCAAATGTACAAAAAAAGATCGGCACACAAACATGTACTTTACACATATTATGTACCTTTCACTACAAGAACTGCCTTGTTGAGCCATAACTGCACATTAAGGCATTGCTACATATTGGACCAAATCACCATCACAGGGACATACCACAGGGATCACGGTTGCAGGATTCAGTCTCGGTGTCGTTGTTCGGGTATCCGGGACAGGTGTCGCACGGTGTGGTCGTGGTGACCTCCACACACTCCCGTGTCCTCTGGACCGTGCCGCCGTCACAGGTAACGGGACAGTCGGACCACTCAGACCACTGTGTGTACTCGCATTCTTGACCTGGAATAAAATAGCAAGAAACTCAGTATATTGTACATCCATTTGATTCAGCGGCAGCGGGAAAGGGGACTTTACTGTTGGTTTTAAGTTCGCGGTATACTGTAGTCTCTTACTGTCAACTAAAAACGTTCGCGGTGGTTTTAAGTTCGCGGTGAAGTGACCACCGCAAAAACCGCGAATATTAAACCACCGCGAAAGTTTCTGCATAGTACTATAAGGTGCATGTTCTAGCCAATGAAGATACAACAAAAACAATTACCTGAAAGTTTAGGATATATGACAAAAGTCCTAGACAACACTAGGATCATATTATATAAAAGATTTGAAAAAGAAGCAAAACGTACCATAATTATCATATAGGCAGCATTAGCGCATATTTATTGATATATACAATTCAATATCTGTATATTAAGTTTCTTTGACACAATCAGGGAGTACTTATTTCCAGCGTTTTGATGTCTATCAGACAACATCAGGATAGAATGGCTGGAAACTACTTCTTGCTACTCCCTGGTTGTGCCAAAGAACCTTACTATATGAATAATTGCCAACCTGATGAAGTCATTTACGAATTTAAGATCTGGTTTCTAAAAACAGCCATTGTTAAATGTGAACTCTGGATTAGGGGCCTATAATGTCAAATTTAAAAGAAGAAGTCTACTGACTACAAGGGTCTCCCCGGCCAAGCAATTTATAAAAAGAAGTATACTGACCACAAGGGTCTCCCCAGCAGTTCTTAGTGTCGGTGTCGTCTCCGGTACAGGGGTTGCCTCCGCACGCCGGGGCGGGGTCTGTACAGGTCCGCGTGCGCTCACTGGTGCCCATCTGGTCACATGGAGCCGTGCAAGCCGTCCACTGAGTCCACTCCGTCCAACCACCATCAACTACAAATGAAATTGGTCATTTAAAGCAGGGATTGGACATTGAAAGCAGCAAACTGTTAAAGTCAAATGTCATTTCAAAAATGCATTACACCATTACCTGCTGAAGAAAACAACACATCAACTTGACCTTTTCTCCGTACTAAAAAGTAACGAGCCAATATTTTCGAAAGTACTATAAGTGATAGTAAAAATTTAACTAATGTCAATCAAAATTTTAGTATTTGAATATCACAGTCATTATCATTCTAGAGATAACATAATATGGCGACAAGCAAAAGCCGTTTCATTTTGCTGTATATCCATTGAAATATTAGTATAAGAGTGTCAAATGTAATAATGATAATGGAAGGCATATCATTAAAGTTTAGTATCCGAATAAAAGCTCAACTTTGTTGGTAAATTCTATAGCGAAAAAGTTTAAACTTTATTCCAACACAACAGTTGAACAGCTCGACCGAAAATCTATTGTGAGTCTTTCTGTTAGAACAAAGTTTAAACTTTTTCACCATTAAAGTATAGTTTTTTGTTACCTGGTGTTCCAGTATCCTGACAGCTTGTCACGCCGTGCACACAGGTACAGGTCTCACATTCGCTGATGCGGACCTCGACTCCTGGCTCGATGGTATCACCGTCATACACGGGTGTGCCGTCAGTAAGGTTTCCTACAAGCTGCCCGGTGGTATACTCCAGGACATCTAGGATACAAGGACACTCCTGGAAGAGAAAAACAAAGATATTTTGACTTCAACATTTACATTAATCTATGCATGGTTAAGTAGACCTTTCATGGACATGGTGGCTCAGATTTCCTCTATCAAATACTCGTGTGTTCTACCATTCCGACTTCACAAAAGGCAATAGATTCTTTGTTCTTTGACTGGACTTGTTCAGTCGAATATTTGGATACTGATTTTTTTGCGTTAAAAATTTACCCTTTAAGGCCTCCTCACACGAGAGCAAGAATGAGCCGAAATGCCGTCAGAATAAACATTATTTTCTATTCCTGGGAATTCGTAGTTTATTCTAAAACATCCTTACTGTATTCCAGATATTTGTGTCAGTTCTTTTTGCTGAGTGAAAGTTTTTGACATGCTCAAAACATTCGTGGTGCATTTGAAAAGGAGAAATATCGAACGGCATTCAAAGTGTATTATAAGTATATTCCTAACTATTCTAACTGCTGTGTGTGCAAAAACTACATTCTGGCTGGTTCTGCTTGATTCCTTCTAATTCAGTTTCAGTGTGAAGGCCCGTTAACAAGAATCAGAACATGTTAATATGATGTTACCTCAACACAGTCACCGTCGTCTTCAAACGTGCCGTTAGCACAGAAGCAGCCAGTCTCACACTCGGGCTCCACACACGGTTCCCCTCGCAGCTGTGCGCAAGTGCGGGGACAGGTGCTGTTACACGGCATCTCCACCCGCGGGTAAGGGCAGCCCTCTGTATATTAAGAATAGAAAAAAAAAGTTGTTTTCGGCCTGTTTGTTTGTTTGAACACTTGTTTGAAAGCTCAACTCGGCCTACATGTACAGGCCGCTTTTCATTGAGTTCATGAGGGAAGAGGCAAGGGTCAGACAACGTACATAACAGAGATACAGTTGTATACGTTGTCTTGTGTCCTCAATTTTTTTTCAGTGAGAGGTTGAGGTGGCCCTTGTTACAAAAGGACATGTGTGTGACTGGAGCATGCAATGCGTCTGAATTTCTGCACCTACACTGTTAATATTTCATTATTTGGTCTCTATAGTTAAAAATCTTTTTGTCTTCACTATCATACATGCAGAATAAAATTGGCACCTGTTGTTGAGGAATAATTAGATTTGGCAACTTTTAGAAGAACTTCTAAGAGATTTGTTTTCCTCGGAACAGATAATAATATTGTGAAAAATAACCAAAAACGTTGTCAAAATAGCCTTCCTGTTGAAGAAAATTACTTGTAATCGATTCAGTATAGTATTTAAACTCTCATGATTCATCCACGTAACCTTAGATAGGCATAAAAAGGGTGAATGTAAAAAATGTATGAAATGCGAACACTTATCTTCCAGATGTCCAAGATATCATCACCGAACAGTAGATCTTTAGTATCACATGCTTGTGCATCAGTAACCACTAACTAATGTTAAAAATCACATGTTACCTGGACATGGTTGTTCGTTGCAAGGCTCCGTCTCTTCTCCAGTCCCGGTGCAGGACTCCGCCTCACAGCTAGGGGGCGGGTTGGTACAGCTCTTGGTCCTCACCCTCTCCCCACCATTGCACGAGGCGGTACATGAGGACCACTGCGTCCAGGACGACCAGCCAGGGGTTACTGGAAGCAAACAAGTGTCTTGAGTGAAGATTCTTTCTTTGACGTGATGCCATTTATCTTCATAACTAGCTAATATTTCTAATTCAGAGTGGAACAAGTGAACCATAGTTCACAAAAAGGCAAAGTCCAACGTCCGAATCAGGTATTCGAATTGCCAACCATGCCACACTCGGTCCGTTCGAAATGGTTCGATTTACTCGAAGAAAGCCTCTGTGATAAGCCTTTCGAACCTGTGCGATACGGAAGTTATGGCCCGGTCCGGAACACCCGTATCGAACGTTTTCGCGTCACAGGTATGACATAAAGTACAGTACATGTCGATGAAGGTTAGACATCCAGGTAATAATATTTGCAAAAAAGCAGTTACTCAAGCATCTGAATATGATTTTGGAAACGGTCATATGTTTCAAAATTTCATCCACTATCTTTCGTCGGTGACACTGATGAAAGGTGTGTGTTCTACTTTATCCCAAGTCTAAAATGTACACTCGTTACAGTTGAAAGGTGAATCTGATGAAGATGTTCCATACTTACCAACATCCCCAGCTGTACAGTTCCAGCGCCCACCGAAGCAGTTACTGTGATGAATTGACAAAACCCAGTTAGATAACCAGAGAAGCAGTGATAGAAAAATGTTAAGAATAGCCAGGATTTCAGAACCATGGAGAGAATCAGTGACTAGACAACAAACTTTACATAGTAAATTGAGCTACCACCGTACAAGGATGATCATAGTTAATATTTCAGTATCAAAAATATAATTAAGCGCTATTTCTTTATTTCTATTCAGAACCAAAACAATATTGTTGTAATTATGCTTATTAGAAAATTAGAAATCAGGTCTGACTATATTCAATCTCTGATAGTATGTATTGCAAGTATTGCAAGGTACAAATTGTCCCCTCACACTCTATTTTCATGTTTACATTTAATAATGTCTTTTAGCTTGACAACTAACGAATACGTGTGGAGAAAGGCATGCTATGAAGGAAAAAATGGGAAATCTGGATGGAGCATTCTCTCTGGCGTCACATCTTACCTAGTGTAAGGAACTACTGCAGTTACCCTCACTCTAAACAAACGCGAGATCGAGACTAGATCATTCTCCGTGAACAAGATGAACTGTCAGCCGTCAGAAATTTGGAGGTATGTATCTTTACGTTACCTTTAAAAACAGCAATTGCTTGAAGAAAACTTGCAGAAACCCATAACAAAGAAGACATTGTCCTACCAATATTTGCAGCCAAACTGCAGGACAGTGTTGGCATCGTACGTCTCCCCGTTTGCGGGCATCCCGTCACTGTCGGTAGGGAGGCTCCAACGGCATGGACAGGCTGGGATAAAAACATGAAATCATTTTTTTAAACAAAAACTAACGCATATTGCTTTATTCAGAGGATATTATCTTTTAGACTAAAACATATTGAGACTTCTTACTTGCTCTCAGTCATGCTGAGCAATGTAACGTTTGGCTTTGATCGATGAAATAAGTTTTTAGAAATTTTGAGAAAGTTTCTGGCATCTTAGTTCTTAAGACCAGTTGTCTCGGCACACAGCAAGAATGTAACGCAATCTGATCAGATATACAAAGAAAAAAAATGAAAAGAATCGGCCATGCACTCTTAGCGCATGATCTACTGTCAATCATCCTCCTACGCAGGGACATTCAACAGCCAAACTGCCTGTCTGAATGTGCCCTGCTCATTCAACCGTCACCCTTAGTTCCTGACCGCCCTGATTATAAATATTAATGAGGTTACCCTTATACATGCGAGACAGCTTTTGTAAACGGAAAGCCTATTCTCTGATTGGCTGACAGCTGGTTTGAGGGGGACGTCCACAGGAACTAAGAGTGACGGTTGAAAGAACAGGGCACATCCAGAGAGGCAGTTTGGCTGTTGGATGTCCTGTGTAAGAGGATGGCTGTCCGTGCGCTAAAGGTATCAATTGACCGCACAATCAGCTGAACCACCACTGATCGTACCTTCTGCTGTCACACAGATGCCCTCGTCGTTCTCGTACATGCCGGGTGGACAAGAACAGCCGGGCAGGCAGCAGCCGGTGTGGACGC
>NC_049994.1:473847-490761 GCF_000003815.2 Branchiostoma floridae
CGTTTTACTTGCCAGCTTTTGCTGTGCTCTTTACTTGTTTAGCCTCATACAATCATAATGAAATTATTGTGACATCTTGTTTATATCCTACCATTGGTTACATCCTCTCTGTAGGACGTATCCAGGTGGCCAGTTCAAACCGGTTTCCTCGTCCACACAGTAACACTCGGACGGTTCAATACACGCAGTCCTGTCCTCGTTTAGTACCTACAAAATTATGTTGACATAAATGAGGAATAACTTGTTATGACATACACATTTAAGTTCATTTTGCGATATTACAAACGTGTTTTGATGAAGTTTTTAAGTTCAAGTACTATCATGCAGTTCCGATTACTCAATTACTTTCAATATTTTGATCTACTGTGCCTTCATATGCTTTCAGTTAAATTGTTTCTTCTTTAATTCTATAAAACAATAGATACGCAAGTCTTGATAAGAAATAAACACTAAATTGTGTCACAACATGAGCGAATCTTCAAGCAAATATAAATTAAGCAACCTCTACCTTTCTTATGTTAAATGTGTGTTAAAAAGCAATCTCATAAGCCATAATATTCTTATTCATAAAGCCTTAAATGTAGGTAACTGTCTTAATTTTTCTTTCTGAATTATGTTGACTATTTTCATTGCATATTAATCTATACGTATTAGTTGTACCATTTCATTTACTCCTCAAATGTAAGCTTTAATTAATTTAGACATAAAGCAATGACCATAATTAGTATAGGGGAAGAGGGACTACTTTAAGTAATGTAGGCTTCCACCCTTCTCCACCATGTATGTTTTTATAGTTTATCATACTATGTCGTTTCTTTCATTGAAGAGATTCATAAGTCACGTATGTACACAGGCTAATAGAATTTTCATCAATCACTGACTACTTTTTTTAAAGATAAACACACGTACCTCCAAATATTCGATGGCTATTCAGTCCACTTTGCTCACGGAGTGACCTAGTTCTCGCGAGAGTTGCGAGTCACTCCGTGAACAAGATGGACTGATAGCCGTCGAAAATATGGATTAACGTATGTTTACCTTTAAAAGATAGTCACTGATTGATGAAAATTTTATTAACTGTTTCGTTTCTAAAAACAATTCCTACATATCCTTCCGGGCAGTAACAGCCGGCCTCGCATGTCCAGAAGTACGTGTAAAGGTCCTGGCAGGTCTTGGGGCGGCCGGTAGGGCCGCACTCGTCATAGTAAGACATGCTGATGTTTGCACACACGGTATCTGGGGAGGAAACATTATCAAAGATCTGGTGAGTGAAAAGATTGGGTGGTCAGAATACGACTGTTACAAGTGTCTGAAGCGAGGTGCCATTTCGCAGTGTGGCTCTTCTAGAAATGAGACCTCCATTCAACTAGCTATCCACCCACTAGCCTGGTTGGTGACAAAAAAGGTAATGTACAGTTGTGTTTTTTATAACATTAAACAATAGACCACGACATAACGTACCATACCGTCCTATAGATTGCAACCGTTTATGATGGCATGCATTTCGGGTATGCGAAACAGCTGAAACTTAAGTCACAGCTTCTAGTTCCAGAAGCAGGGTCGCGAACCACTGGACTATTTAATATCTATCCATCCATGCTATTTAACAATGAATCACACCTGGTTACATTATAACAAAATGAACATATCTGACCTGTTTCACAGCTAGGGATGCCGCAGGTCTGGACATGGCTGGACAGGCCCACACAGTAGCTGCCCCCGTTAGAGGGAGGGGGGTTGTTGCATCCTCGGTACCGAGCAATAAGGGACGTGCCGCATGTTACTGAGCAATCGGACCAAGGACCCCACGGTCCCCAGTTTCCATCATCTGGAGCGACGAGAAAATTGAAAAAAATGTAATCAATATAACTTGAATGAAGAGCGAAATGGTATTCTTCCACGAATCTCTACAAGGGCACTACTCTTCATTGATGCTAACACACTGGAGCACCAGTTTTAGTGATGTTCATTATTTCTTATCAATCCAACCAAAAGTAGACAGCGAGTTTGATTATGAAAAGAGAGAATTCGCTTGACTAATGAAATGATCAAATGCGTTCGACATCAGTGGAAGGTTTTGAGTTTTCCCATGTCCCCGTTCAATTCCACAGATTCGTCGGTATCCAGCCTCGAATCCCGATGCGTATTTTAATTGAGAAAATACAATACCATTAATTGCAGTAGCAAAACCAGTTTACTCACAGACACACGCCCCGGTATTACAGAGCCTCTCCTCAGTGCTCTCCCCGGTACAGTTGGCGAACGGCATGCTCTCGTTGCAGCAGCGGAAGCGATTCTGTACGCCGGACTCGCAGGACGATGTGCAAATGGTCCACTGGGACCACTCACTCCAATTGGGCCCAGGAGCTGAAATGTATTCATAATTGCATAATGTGAATGTAAGTTCATCTGTGACTGTAGTCAACATAATGTTGCAATTTAAGATCATATATCCGTATACAAAATAAAGCACTTACAAACATGATTTTGATCAGTCCTCTGATCGTTATCAAGTTGAAATTACCCAAAATCTAAGTCACATATCTAGACTGGAAGTGTGACGCCAGCAAAGGGTCAAGGGTGCTTGGCAGTCTTGTTATAATTGCATAATAACACAATAGAGACTTGAAATCCTCTACAAAATAAAATAGTAAGACTGCATACTCGGGGAAAACATTTTGCGTAAAATTTGACCAATGGTCCCGGGAAATTTGACCAATAGTGGGAACGATGCGTCGGTTGCTTGTCCATCTCTAATACAGTTGTCGCCATTTCAAACGATCATATCTGTGCTTTCCTTACTCTTTTGAGGGGGAGGGAAACCTAACAAGAATCGAAAACGGCTAGATAACAAATGCACAACAGTGCATGTATATTCATTTGATAAATGGTAAAAGTGAAAATGGTAAAATATGAAAGTGGTAAATGGTAAAAAGTGAATCGAAAAAAGTAAGTGCACCAATAACACGACATTTTTCAGTTCTGATATTCACGCAGTAGGTGGTACGTACCGTCACAGCACTGTGTATTGCAGATAGCGGTCGCGATCTCGGGGCCTTCACAAAGCTTCCCTCCATTGTGTGGAGCAGGGCTGTTACAGTTGCGGTACCTAGACAATAGGATAAACAAACTAGAGTTCCACGAACACATACCTTTGCCAAATAAACCAGGTTTGTTATGTAGAATGATGTCTGTAGACAAATGCGTTACTCATTTCATTTTCTTTATAATTAAATGCTTGGAGTTGGTTTATAAAATTTCGGCATTTATTATGCAAATTAGATCCCAATTTACAATTAATTGATATCAAATTGTATCAAGCATTACTTAAGCTATCAGCATACCAAAAATCATGATGATCCTTTGATCCATTCTTGACTTATTCTCTTTCAAAGTCTTTAAATACACCTCTTACTCTCTTCCCTCTTTCTCAGTTACATATGTGACAACTTTGATGAAAGTACTATAATGGAATGCAGTGGATTTATGAACTTTTCCTAATCAATTATGCAAATTAGCTGTTAACTTGCATAATAAGTATCACATTATATAAGTCTTCATTTAGGCTATCTACATGCCGAAAAACATCATGATCCGTCAACATGTTCATATTTTCTCATTAATTATGCAAATGAGGTCATCATTTGCATAATTGATATCTGTCGACATTTCTCTCCTTCCCAGCTACATATGTGACAAGTTTGAAAGTCCTATCATGGAATGTAGTGGATTTATAATTTTTCCTCATTAATTATGCAAATTAGCTGCTGATTTGCATAATTAGTATACCATTATGTAAGTCATCACTCATTCTATCTACATACCAAAAATCATGACGATCCGTCAACACGTTGTAGAGTTATTCTCATCCAAAGTTTGAAAGGAAACCAGCGCCTGCAGTTCCAAAAAAGCCGCTAGGGGGCCCAAATTCACAGCACTTACTCTCTGCCTCGAGGGCTATCTACCACTCAAAAATCATGATCACAGCATGTCCAGAACACGAGATATCAAAAATTGAGGTTCTGCTGCAGTACCTTAGCAAGCCGCTAGGGTGCCCATTATCAAACTTGACCTTCGTTTTCCCGACCCCTACCCACCTACCAAATATTATCGGGATCCATCCAAGACTTCTTGAGTTATGCTGTTAACAGACACACAGACACACACACAGACAGACTCACAAGCCCAAAACATAACCTTAGCCATTCTGGCAAAGGTAAATATGTGTTATTAGGTCTAAAATCTTGCGTAAATTCACTGAAGAATGGAACACGTTTAAGTTAATGTGACACAAAATGGCAAAATTGAAAAAAAAATGCAGGGCGGCTAAAACATGTAAATGCTGGTCTTAAAACAAGGAGATGTAGATAAATTTTTAAAAATCTCGGTGGAAAGATTTAAAATTTGACAGTTGATATAATATCTCCATATTCCATTCATCTCGAGCATTGATCTTGTGTTACAAACAGCAGTGAGCTACTCGCACGATGTCTCTCCCGGGAACAACGTTGAAAGACGTTTAAACTCTAGATGATACAAAAACGATGAAGCAGAACTTACTTTCTGCGGATGCCTCCGTCGCACGGCTCGGAACACTCGCTCCATTCGGACCATGGCGACCAGTTCCCGTCAACTAGTCAAATAGAACGCAAAAAATAGTGGTCAAAAATTGCTTTGCTTAAGTACAATGGTGAAGCCATACATAGTTATCCATACCTTCCCATGACATTTCTCTCAACCAGTTCCGAAACACGGTCGGCGATTGGTTGAGATTTTCCCGAAATCTTTCCTATTCTAGCTCCACTTCACTCCTCTGTTCACATCCAAGCAAATTACGACTTCCCGACATTCTTTTTGTTTTGATATTCATATTTTATAGTTTGCTGTCTCAGGCCACAAATGAAGTTTCTTATAATAATTCAAGCTCTGGGTATGGCAAACTCCTCCTTATTGTTGAAAATAATTACCACATCCGTAATATACTAATGGAAACATAATGTACTGATGAATTCTTACATATTGGCTATCAATACACAACGTGTCAGCAAACTTACTTGGGCAGTTGTACTCCGTGCAGTCCATGTTTCCATTGATGCAGGTGCTGCAGTTGATATAAATACATGTTATAGTATTTAAACATTCTAATCACATTTAAATTTGTTAGAATTGAGAATTATGTTATGGACTTTTCAGCAGAGGGTACGTACCCAATTACTACAACTGGTTAATTCCTTGATTCTACAACACATTTCAAGGTATAGAAGACACCGAGAAACTAAATGACTGTAAGGACAACTCAGACTGTATTCACTTCCAAAGACAAAATGTTTTAGGCTATACTATTCCCTCAGCTCAGATTTCATGTTAAGCTTACATATACTCGTAAACTTTATTCAAATATATTTAGTCAAAATATTTCCTTGTATTTTCATAATCATGGCCTTATTTTCAAGATAAAGGCAGAAGTGTCAGAATTCATTGAAGTCGCTAATTACAGGATTTTTATACTTGTGAATTTTTTAAGTGCACATAGTCATCCATTGATCATATAAGGCATGTGCATGATTAAGACTTTAGACTTTGTTATTGACTAATCTTCCTACCAGTTCTGGCAGTCGTTGACAGAGTACGTCTGCCCTGGCTGGTAGAACTCGCCGTTATAGAGACACAGACACTGCTCTGGTACCACACACTCTCCGTTCTGGAAGAACTTGTCTCCGTCACAGCGGCAGTAGCCGGAACACTCAGCGGTGTCACACATAACCTTCGGAGTGAAGTTGGGAAATAGGACGTTTTCAATCATCTATAGGTGTGCAATCCTTATACTCCTGTCACAGTGTCCACGAACTTCGGGTGTATCGATGGAAGATCGGCCATATTCAAAATAGACAGACGGTTGCGTGTAGTTTTCACCTGAAAACCGTCTGAAAACCGTCCCTGTCACATATAAGCCATACTTTGTACGTTGTACAATTGTTGTGCAATAAAGTTATTATTATAAGCGAGGCTCGGGCTATTGCCGCAGAATCGTCGTCCAAATGTGACAGGGGTACTACACTACTGAGCCCCACAGACGTGTTTAACTCCTCAGATAAATTCTACAAGATGACCGTCCCTACAAGATCTCGTCCCCGCTACCTCTATAGATCCACAGCTACTGGAAATTCACTCAGTGATAAACTATGACCACCTTCATATCCCATATTTGAGTGGACTGAAGAACCTTCAAATACCCCAAATCGCATACTTCAATGACATGAAAATAGGTACTACAACATTTTGTGGTGAACATTATGGTGATGGCGTTACATGAAAACGCTCTTTATTCGTTTTGCTCAAGCATAGAAAAAGACAGGACATTATGACGATACATTCAAATCTAAAACAATACAATGAGAGCTTGATTACCATCATAAAGATAAAGTGACTTAATATAAACTTACAAATAATGATCGATTTGTCTAAGAGGCTGTTATTACCTGTGCGCTGAGCTCGGCGCAGGTACGTGGACAGGAGTTCCCACAATCCTCTGCGGAAACCCATGTGCTCGTGTAGGGACACTCCTCTGTATGGACACACAGAACAGGTGAGAGGAACGTTACAGGAGAGCCCCCCTAGAGGATCATTGGTGCTGTGCAGAAAAATTCTAACCGTTCTCTACACGTAAAATTGATTCAGCCTGAGTAGTACTTGATTACCTTGGGACTCTCGTATGGCAACTCAATAAGATTTACTGAGTCTAACAACATTACAAGAAGTCCAAAGCACTAAATGATATTAAGTTTGATGAAAACCCAAGAAAATTAACTAGCACTTGGCATTCACTAATTTCTCTGTGGCTGACACAAATACAAAGATGTCGTGGCGTTCAGAATTATAAGCGAAGAACCTTATCATATTAGCGCCACCACTCATTCAAAACAATCACCATCTTTACCTCTTTAACATAGCAAGGTTTGACCACCTGAATTTCGTGATATTATGCACGAGCACAATATGTAATATTAACCCCGTGCAGGTGCTATGGCCGTGTGTGCCTGTCATGCCTTGTCGGGCATCAGTGGGCTGGCGAAATACGTGGACAAAGCCCCTCATTTTTCATTCGCAAAGTCAAGAAAAGAACAGATGTATGGAATTAGATATAAAAGCTCCAAATGGCCCACCTGGAGTGCAGGGTTCGTCACACTCCTTGGTCTGTACGCGGGTGTTGCCCTCGCAGTCGGCGCCGTCGTACTCCGGAGCGGGATCGTTGCACGTACGGAACCGGTACTGAGAACCGTCCGTACACGGGTCTTCACAACCGGACCACGGGCTCCACGGAGACCACTCTCCATCAACTGGGTAAGGGAAAATGGTAAAACTTCGTTTTTTGACCTACAAAGCTATTGTTCCACTGGTCAATGTGGCATCTAAACTTCAAGAACGTAGGCTATTCCCTTTACTTGGACAATGGACAGTGTTAGACAATAGAACATTGAGCAATCAGCAACGACAAAATGTGTTTTGCAGATGTAGACATTTTATTTCATACAGACAGGCAGATAATTTTAAACAAAATGAAAATAAGAGGTCCAATAATAGATCCCTGAGGTACACTACAAGTCATACACTACAAGTCACATGCGATGTCTGTATAAGTCTTTACTTACTTGGACATCTGAGTGTTCCACAGTTCTGAATCTGACTGTCCTGTCCGTCACAATATTCTCCGTATCCAGCCGGTTCGGGGTTGTTGCACTCACGATGTCTGAACATAAACACATTTTGAAAAGAAAATAATTGAAAATTTCCATAATGCTGTGTACATTTAAGCCAGCCATCAAATGAATGTATATGATGGTGACTTACAATAAGAGAGTTACTGCTCACCTTCCAGAAATTGAAAAGGGGAGATTCTTTCAAACTACATTCAAACAACTAAAAAGTAAAAGATGCTTTAGTAAATAGATGTCCTTCGTGTTGAGAAGCGTTCCAGATATGACCTTGCTTACCCACCATTACCGACAAAGACAGAATAATTATTCTATCAATTAAAACTAAGATTATCCCATACACTATTGCAACAGAGGGTAACTTCGTCTTCCGCTATACCACCAACAAAGAAGTTAAGCCAAATAGAGGTAGATATCAGTCCTAGCGCTTAAACATATTAGCATCTAAGCTTAGCTATCACCTTTTAACAACACTGTAATCATCATCATTAATCCATACTACATGCACTTGTCTTGTAATTAGCCTTTGGGTATCTATTTAATAAAACATTACTATATGTTGACCTTATTTGGTATGGCACACTGCCGTCCTCAGCGATGCACGTTGCTGTGCAGGTAGACCAGGGGGTCCATGGACTCCACTCCCCGTGCACTGCAAAATCATGTTACAACACGATAAGCAAGCACCTCCCACATTATCCTCCTTCAAAGTCAAAGCTTGGCTCTCTCTTGGAGATCCATTCTCTGTTACTTAATGTCAATACATGTACTACCTTATGCTACCCGGTATGTAATTTTAAGTCTGTACAGATCGTAATATATGATGTAAATTTTAACTATTATTGTTTCTAAGCTAATGCTAGTGATTTTATATATAAGATTTATTTTCTATCTCATGGTTACCATTAGGCAGCCATACCTGTTTGTAAACAGCTGAACAAATAAATAAATAAATTAAATAAACACGATAAAAAATATCGATAGAATATGAGCTTCAGTTTTTGTATTTTTTCGCTTATTGTTTTCCTTCTAAAATCCCTTAGATGTCTCTCTTATATACTTAGTATACTATGTTCAAGTTCACAAAAATTATTGATTTTCCAAACATCTTACCAGAGCAGTTGGCTACCTCACAGACAAGTTGGGAATTTTCACAGGTGCTGGGAATGAAAGTTAACAACAGTTACGTACATTATGTACTGTATAATCAATACTTAGTACTCAAACATACATGTAACATGAAAGTCAAACTCACCACCAGATAATTAAATGCAAGTATAAAAAATAATTATGAAATTATCTGTGGATTCTTTCAAGATAATGCATTGATTTGTAGAAGATGCTCAAGAAGAAGATATTTTCAACATGAACATGTATGCACAATATAAGTGTTGTGTATTTGACCATCGGAATTATTGCAAACTATTCTATTAAGACCTGACTGATATAAGTAGAATTTCATGTGATAACATTAGTCTGGTACGTAATAAGGGCCATGAGTTATGGCATTACTAACAGATTCAGTTAAACTTTAGCACAGTTCACTCACCAGTTCTCACACTCGTTCTTGACTATAGTATCACCTGGTTGCACTTCCTCCACTTCACCTGTGGAAAAAGGTTTTAGAAACTTAATTTTTTGCTTTCCCAATTGTTTATCATTTTCTACCATAATTATTGAAAATAATAATTCATCATTCATTACGATGAAACCATATCTATCATGATCCTATTCCTACATTTAAAGGGTAAAAAAATGAACTAATTGTGGAAACACATCACAAAGCAACGAAATCCCCCTGTCAACATTGTCAGATGTTATTAGTCTGGATATATGTTATTAGCCTGGATATCTTGGTTAGAGCTGCGCCGTCTAGCATAGCATAGAAAATGTTGACACAGTTGAAGACGCTGCACCTCGTACGTTCTATCATGAAACGAGGTCGCCCAAAGTGTCGTCGCAGTTTTTTTTTCAATAAACCTGTTGATTCTCAAATTAACTGGGGGGGGGGGGGCTTTGGTATCATTACAAAGGCGATGAAATGGACTATCACCAAGTGGAATTAGATAATCGGAATTTGGGTGAAATGTTAAGCTGACAAAATGATGTAAAAAAACATATTAGTATATAAACATTATGCAAGATCTTTTTCCACATCACAGACAATTGTTTACATCCATGCAACGGCATCAACCCGTGACCCAGCGTGCGCGTTCTATGTGATCTGTGTCGTTTTAGGAAACTCCGGAAGTAGAACCGATCGGATTCTTGGCCATTTCACCGCCCCGTGTTCGAGGAGGTGCATTGAGCATGTTATACAACAGCCTCATTACTCATAAGGATACCTACTAGCCGTAAAAATACAACAATGTGTAATAACAGTTTGTTTTATACCGTTGATGTTGACCGTGCAGCGACATTCTGCATATGAGACGCAGACGTCATCTTGCAGGACCGAGCCGTCGGGGCAGTAGCAGCCGGGAACGCAGTCCTCCTCACAGGCTACACCCTCCTGCAGGTCCAGACATGTCCTGGGACAGTTTCCACATTCCTTCCACACCTTATCATCCAGACATTCCTCTGCGGGTGAACACAAAACGGAATGTCTTTTCTTGATTCTTCATACATTAAGAGAACACACTCCTTTACGCTTGGGATCACTTTGTAAACGCCCACGTAAACCTTAGGCCTAAGAGAGGATACATGTAGACTATTTAGACTATTGGACTATTACTTGTGTCTACTAGGGGTTACTAATAAACGGTGTAAGCCCATCCCATTTTGCCATGTTTGAAAACTGTTGGTGTTTTGACTATTATCCAGATTACATTGGAAGGTATTTTGGTATGTATGTGTATTATCCTCTGAATTTTTTCATGTGAATATGGTAGATACTGTACCCTGGCAGTCCTGGAGGTTGCAGGACATGGTTTCGGTGGTGTTGCCGGGGCAGTTGGAAGTGACCGGGGTGTCCTCGTACCGCACACAGCTCCTGGTCCTGATCCTCTCCCCACCGTCACAAGTGGCCGTGCAGGCAGACCATGGCGCCCACTCGCCCCAGTGAGCCGGGGTTCCTACAGGTACAATAAGATATATATACAACATACTCGGAAATTAGCAATTAATACAATGTAGGGCCGTACTTAAATGTAAGTTCATCTGTGACGGTAGTCAACATTATGGTGCAATTTTAAGACCGTATCACTAGGACACTCTGTAGATTTCGACAAGGTGAAGATACTTGATTCCGAACAGGATTACTTTCTCAGAGGAGTGAAATAAGGCCATTTACATTAGAAACCGCCAACCTTCCCTCAACCGAGACGGGGGCCGATACCGACTGCCAAGCACCTTTGACCCTTTGCTGACGTCACACTTTCGATCCGTATGTGTGATTTAGGATTTGGGTCATTTCAACTTGGACTGATCGAAAGCTTGTTGATAAGTGATTTATTTTGTGTACGGATATGAGGTCATAGAATTGTAACATAACAAAGTAGGGTCTATTACATGAACGAGGCTACATAAGGTTAAGTCCCAACTTCCTTGGTGTCGGTTATGTAAATTTTTCATAATATATAGAATACAATACTGGGCTTACGTGGGCAATGGAATGATTACTGATTACATACTAAAACAAGGCTTACCTGGGCAGGTGTTTACAAAGCAATCCTTTGTGTCCACAGTGTTGCCTTCACATGGCAGACCACCATTGCTTGCAGGGGGGTTACTTCCAGACCTGGAAATGGTGAAAACAGTAACAATTTTAGAACACATGACTGTATGTAACTCTAGTTCACCTATATCCACAGGGAACCCATACCCGTTGCTTTTAACAATAGTGTAATGTAGGGGCATCAAGTGGCCGGACGGTGGTTTCGAAGTGTACTATTTTCAAGATATTGCCATTTCAATCTACCGTCCGTCGACTTGATATCCCTAAATACGCAGTTTTTAAAAACAACGGGTATAGGTTACCCCGCGGTTAAAGGTGAATTAGCGTTGATATTTCAAAGATGAGAATTCCATCTGTTGTATCCAAAGCCCAGACGTGTCTCTGAATGCAGTTAATTAGCCTTGAGGACAATGAAGAAACGTAGGAATTTCTCTCGATCTCTTGATCGTGTAGTCGTTTTCCTGATAAATTACATGGCGGTGTAACACACATCAAGTGTGATCTTACTGATGCATATCCGGACAGATTTAGTTGGACAGGTAAGGACTCCTACTCTTTTCAATAAGTTATTTGATCCGAAGGACATTCCTTGCCGGTGCTACCTAGGTACTAATACTAAGGCAAAATTGAGTCGAGTGAGGAAATTGGTGTAAAGTGCATTTCCCAAATCACATAACATTGGGACCTGTCAGAGATACAAACCAAGCACCTTCAACATCTCAGACATGCAGCAGTTATAAAGAACATTAAGGTAAAGTGACATGTTTGTAAGAAAGGTCAGTCACCTGTATCTCTGCTGGATACCAGCCCCACATGTCTTGTCACACGGAGTCCAGATGCTCCAAACAGACCAGCCACAGTCAACTATGGGGAACAGTCACCGATTAAGGATAAACAATCACATCACCCTTTAACGCGTAAATGTACCTATAGATAATGTACTTGCCTGTTTACAATGTCTACAACCAACTGTGATCCTCATTGGTACGTTTCAAACGCCTTGGCAATAGCCAAGTGGGATATCTCAATAGTTACTACTGTACTGTAATTGCAATAATACCATGTGTAGTACGATGTCGCAAATAGAACACCATAGATTTGACCAGGCTTTAGGATTAATGATAAATGTTTGATCAATGCCCAAAGTTGACTCAACATGGAAACATACAAGCCACACGTATCTGAAGATGTAGATGTACTCATTACAAGGTGACTATTGTTTGCCGCGTGGCAAAATATCTACTGTATATAACCATATTATTTCTAACCTTCAAACACTCCAACATTTGCTATAATAACAAAATGTTTAAATGGCGTGTTATATCATACGTTGAGGTTTAAGTGTTCGAGTAACGTAATGTCAGTGGCAAAGCAATGTTTAACAGTCTGAAAGTTGCCTATACATATGTTATTGGTGTTAGTGCCTACCAGCACAGTCTTCTTCAGTGCAGCTCATGTATCCATTCTCACAAACACTGTTGGTAGAAAAAAAATCCAAATGAGAACATACGTGGTATTATAATTACATAATACCTCATTCTGACCATTTAATTTGCCCATACTGTAGTAGGCATCCTTCCATGTTCAAGGAAACATGAAGATAATAGGTATTCAAGCTGTCTACAGAAACTGCAAAGGCCATTTTGGGGTGTAAAATCGTTTTCTTTCTACTATTATGGATATTTGTTAACATCCGAGAGATGCGGAATTGATTGAAATGGTATTTCAAGGATTTCAAGTTTGAGTCAGTTTCTAAAATTTCGTTTGATTGTTGGGCAATGCAGGTAAATATGTTCAGATTAATAAAATTCTACATGCCACCTTTACCAGCCCCCGAGAAGGTACAAATGTCTCCAGAAAAGAGCTATTTTGAGCCCTGTGGTTCGCATTCAGCATTCGAACATAATGTATAAGTCATTAGTTGCCTGCCTATGGTATACATGGCTTTTTCCTGAATGTAAGTAAAAAGATATTGAGATATATTTACCATGTGTTGCAGTCATTGGTGATGTTTTGGCCAGGTTCGTACTCTTGTCCGTTGTAGATACATTTGCACTCCGATGCCGCCACACATTCACCATTTTGACTGTACGTTCCCTCGGCACAGTAGCAGCCTGCAACGGAAAGTGAAAAAGAACGTGATTTACCGTGACAGAAATGACAAAATGAGGCAAATTTAATTTCTTTGTTCTCGATATTTCTACTAATACAGAATATTTTTACTAATGAATATGGAAATGAAAACTGAGAGTGATGCAGAAAATTAACTCCCGAAGCCCGGCTAGAATTAGCCCTAGAAAGTAAGAAGAAAACTGCAAATTGCAAGCAAAAGGCAAGCAAATGTACATAGCGAAACTAGGCCGAAAGGCTGAATAAAGTTCAAAACTTGAACTATGCGGCTCCAGATGTCTTTTTGAGGGACGACTGCAGTTTGCAAGATGTCGGTAGCTTGAGGGATGAATCTACTTTACTATGTACTGCAAGCAAAAATCTTGACAAACCTTCTTGGCACGTCAGCTGACAAGTCACGTCGTTGCTGAGGCCCTGGCAGCTTCTTGAGCAGGGATCGAACCCAGCAAGACAGTCTTCAGCTGTCACTGATTCCTTCTCAAGACAATCTGCAAGAAGGGTAGAAGGTGACTTTCATTTGCAAACCTGGACAGGACAGTATCGTCTTGATAGATGTTATTTTTTCATTGCACTACGGTAAATAGCATAATATGATCAATGAATTTCGTATAAAATACCACATCCAAATGTTATTTATTTATTTGTTAAGTTCAGTTAGGATATTGCCCGATACCCTCAGACTGTTTATACATTACAAAGCCTGTACAATGGCCTTATCAACAATATACTTAACACTTGCTCGTTTATCTGAAAGGCGTACACCTCTGGAATTACAACTGCATTTGACGATCTTTAAGAAATAACTTTTTTTTTACTGTTCTAGTCTTAGGTTGCTTTTCGAAACTGTTAGCAATCGTGTATAAGATAGTGCAAAGTTGGAGAGACTGCTCTAGGCACTGTGCCCTTACCTGGTCCACATGGCTCATTGATGCAGAGGTTCGTCTCGTGGTAAGAACCATTGCAGATGTTACCTCCGTTCTTAGGTGGTGGATCCGTGCAGTTTCTATGTTTCGAAATAAGGCACATATCAAGCTCCGGAAATCTTACAAAGACGGACACATCATTTATTTTGTTCCCCAATATTTTGAGACCGGAAGACTTTGAAAGGGAAAAAAATTAAAAATGACAGCTGGGAAAAAATCTCATATCATAATAAACTGAAACTATATAATCCAATACTTAATCATCTGACACTATGAACCACAACTGAACAATGTCCTTAGATTAAGTCTATGAAATTAACATTTAATAACCTGTATCTGTGGACGATTCCAAAATCGCAGTCCGCATCACAGTCGCTCCATGGTGTCCACTGGGACCAACCTCCGTCAACTGTCAATTATTCAAAAACAGACAAAAACCCGTTTGTCACAGTTGAAAATATTTAGTCATCCCTTAAGTCATTTTCAGCAACCGACAATTGCGTTACATTTTAGTTGAGGGATATATATTCAATCAATTAGTACCAAATATGGAAAAAAAACCGTACTATGTATTGTAAGTCACCGGTGTAAACCGGATGTACAATGATGATGATAAAGTACTGGAGAATTTTTTTTTCCTTTTAAGCTTTTGATCTGTTTTCAGAAATGCTTCCCGTAAATTTTTGAGTGCAAGCTAAAGAATTACACCGCAGGCAAATACATGTAATGCAAGGTTTTGCGTAAACCAGAAAACAAACGAATTCTGTATCTGTATCTATAAAGCCGGTACAACCGCCCTTCGGCGTAAAACACCAGCTTCGCAGGCACGCGGCGCGGCAGCAGCTGGTTATATTACACTGAACGATCCGTTACACCTAACTTTTGCACATCTATATGCAAGTGTTCTTTAAAACTATCCAAAGAAGATGCCCCTGCTGTGCTAAGTGATAACATATTCCACTCTACGATAGTTCTTGAAAAATACGAATAGAACACATGAATCCTAGGTTGGTAATTCTGGTACTTGAAAGTATTCTAGTTCTTTTTTGAGCTGGTGTTAGTCGGTACGTCCACCAGTTTATTGGGCAGTTTGTTCAGAACGCGAAAAATTCAGTCAAACGTTTCCCTCACCTGGGCAGGCAGATGTGAAGCAGTTCTTGCTCTCAGTGAACGGTCCGGAACACTCCGCGCCTCCTGTCTGTGCAGGCTGTGTAATGCCGCGGTTCCTGGTGGCCACGCCCTGGCCGCAAGTTAGGGAACAGTCGCTCCAGCTTCCCCACTGGCCGTGGATGCAGTCAACTGTGGGACACAAGCATTTGTTAATTTATCTATTTGCAAATTCATGCCCGTAGGCTACTTGCAAGGGTACAGACCGTAAAAAGTAACATTCTAATACAGCTAGAGTTTATCTATGCACTCAGCTATCTTATGATTCTACATACTTTACTTGGAGGCTTCTTCTTTGGAGGCAGTGGCTGATGAAAAGCACGTTTTTAATGATTAATGCTTAACATTCCAATTCATAGCTAGAATTCATATAATCCCTCTCCCACAAGACCTGTTCAGAGTCACGGACGATAACTGCTGGATAGCAGATGAAACGTCTAACCGTTTCCAAAACCATATCCAGTTGCTTGAGTAACTACTTTTGGGCGTATCTTATCACCTGGATGTCTAACCTACATCGACGTATGTACAACAATACTTACCGCAGTTGTCTTCGTCTGAGCCGTCAGTACAGTCAGCCGTACCGTCGCACACCTGGCTACTACTCAGACACTCCCCTGACACGCAGGTGAACTGACTGTCCGCACAGGGAGACGGGGGTGGTGTGGTTGGGATGTACAGAGGTGTTGTGGCTTGGGCAGATGTGGTCAGTACACTTGCCTGTGTGGTGGCTATAAGATAAAAACATGCATAAGCCTTGTTATTACGTATACTTTTTACTAGGCTAGATTGGAAGAAATAGTACAACAGGAAAACAACGGTCTAGTAGGAGAAGTTAATCAAAGTAGAATAAATCCCTGCATGGTATCTGTGCCAAGGCATAATTTGTCCTCAGTTAATTTGTCCGTTGCATTCAGCATTGTTAAATTGTAGAGGAAATATTATGAATCGTTACATTATTGACTCAAAATAAGTAGTAATAATACACTACATACGAGCCTGTTTATACCGTAAATCAAAATAAAATATTGTTCAAGTATCACTGTTTAAGTCTAGCACACCAACGTGGTACGGCTTAAAAAAACATCCAATGTTACTCATTTATCTTAATAAATTTTACTATGAGTCTTAATGTAAGTATACAAAAAAATATAAGAAGGTCCAATTTATGATCCTTCAAACAGCCCCTATAATGCTGTAGAAGAAAGTAACGAATAACGTACCTCCAGACACCAGACTTGGTGTAGAGTAAACCAGAGTGTACATCTCATAGTCGGCACAAGTGGTAGAAATTGTTGGAAGGGTT
>NC_049994.1:490861-496552 GCF_000003815.2 Branchiostoma floridae
GACATGAATGGAAACGTGTTTAACATCGGAGCACATGGGACCAAACCAAAACGAAGGCTTTAGAATAAAAAAAATGGGTGGTTTACAATGATCTTTTTGATCAGTTATTAAAATTATATTACAGCCATAGGTTGAATTGCATACTTTCGCAGATAATACTTGGCAGCAGCTGTTTGAAAAAAAAATCTTCTTAGGTCTTAGGTAGTTTACAAATAGGTATTAGTTCTACATCTAGGCCATAGTTTAATTCTAAAATCAGAATTGATACAGTACTATTTCAAAAGTTTTTGTGCTAAACATAACCTTTTTTGTCACAGTGAGAGCGCATCGCGATCGCCGTCTAGTAAAAAGGGGTTCTTATCAAGTCTGATACTTTGTTTTTGTTTATTGTTTATCAGTGTTTACCTGGACAAACACTCTCCAGACAGTCCACCTGTTCGAACAGCGTCTCGGAGCACTGGTCACCACCGTTAGCGGGGGCAGGGTTGTTGCACTGCCGGGTACGCGTCTTGGTACCGATACCGCACATCGCAGAGCATGCCGACCAGAATGACCAAGGGCCGGGACCACCGTTCACTGTGGTTACAAGTTATGTATCAGAAATTATTCATCAGCAATATTACATAATTACTTTATTGCAAGATCATGACCATGTGCTAATTGCAAAGTAAGACAGTTATATACAGAACAAGAACATGTCATCTATTTTAAATCTATGTCTATCTATTTTTAATCTATGTCTATCTAGACTATCTGAGGGTTTTGACTTCTTTTTCGTATGCAATGGGAGATGAACATTTTCTTATATAAACTGGTTGGACGACTTGTAAAAGCAAGAAGACTGTTTTTTGTTGGTCGTTAAGGTGTACAAAACAAGAATATAACAAGAACCATCTAAATGTATGTGTGAAGTGGGGACAGGGTTAGCTTTGAATTCGCTGTCTTAGCCACCTCTTCATCTACAACTTGCTTCAAATAACTGTTTTGTTTGTATATAGCACGTTGCAGCTATGTATCGCACTTGTGGTTTGAAAGTGTTTGTATGTGTTCTGCAACAGCACATTTTGCCTGGTGCTCCACAATTGTTTATGGGGCAATTTCAAAAAAGATACAAAGTACTGCTTACTTCTGTATTTCTTTTGCTACAATAAGTACCAGTCTACACATACAAGTGAAAAGACAAGTACTCCCTCGGTATCCAGCAGTATATCAGAACAAATTTCTGACCTCAGACACCGGACGGGTCTCTAGGTACCAGTGCAGATGTTACCGTAGCTCTTACAAAATGATCAGGTGTCTGATACTGACCTGGGCAGGGGTTCTCATTGCAGCTGAGTTCCTCCACTGCCAGCCCAGCACACGCCTGACCGCCATTTGCGGGTGGCGGATCATCGCAGCTCCTGTGTCGGTACTGCACACCGGAGCCGCAGTCCACGGTACAGTTGGTCCATGGTGACCACGGGCTCCAGTTTCCGTCAACTGAAGGGGGTGGGGGTGTAAAGAAGTAATCGTTGTTTTCGTTAGGTCATGTTGATTGGACTGTATGAATGACATCCGTGAGAGAATAAATTTTCTTCACTTTTCAACAAAAGTTTCAACCACACTGTAAATCGTACGTAGGTACATTATGAGCAAATATGACATATATTTCAAGACACAATATGTAAGAAAACGGATACTAACAACGTAGAAAGAAAGATTAGACGAGGAAGAACAAGAGTAAAGGATCAACAAACTAATTAATATATAAAATAAAAAAAATTTGCTCGACACTCTTATGTTACCTGTCTCTATACAGATACAAGTAAAAATGTCAAGGATTTCATTTTCATGCGTACCTGTGCATTCGAAGTTTGTGCATGTCAACTGTCCCATCAGGCAAGTACTGCAAATATAAATAGGCAATATTATATTATGAGTTGAAGAAAAAATGGTTGAATGGGGAAAAAGCTGGTTAATGAACCAAATCAGTGTGACGCGTCTCAAAGATTTTATGTAAGTTTTAATGATATAATGTATTGTGAGTAAGATGATACACGTATGGGCCTCGATTATAAGATTTTGTTAAAACAGCATCAAACGAAAGCTGCATGTCTGCAATTCAACCCTACCTACAATAAGAAGTACTCCTAGATGTGCACAGAATCTAATCGCCTTCAGCTTAATTTTTTTTGTTTCTTTAATCAAAATACAATAACAAAATAACAGAACAGAACTTCCATTTATTCATACTCACCACTCGTTACATTCATAGCTGATGACTTCTCCCTCCTCAACAATAAACCATTCCGTGCCGTTGTTTTCCGTAGTTGGGACAAAATCTGTAATATCATATCATTTGTTACTATGACAATGTTTGGATCGGATCTCCATCAGTGACTACGCTTTACATTATACAATTTATTTACCGATACCGGACTGTTTTTTATTCTTTCCATATGGCAAAATATGTATTGATATCGAACGTATTCTGAGGGATTCAAAACATTTCTAAAGAGTCAATAAATCTTCGACAATCTCTGAGCTATATCAAATAAATGTGGATAAAACGCAGAAGGATCCTGGGGAGGAAATATCTAGATCTGGACTCAGCCCTGATATCTTTTTTGGGACCTTTTTGCCTCGTTAACCTCAAAGTTTCTGTTACATGTGCGATTCCGACATACCTAGCATTAAAATTAAAGCAATATCGGAAATGTGGAAAGAAATGACCAGTACCAAATACACTAACAACAAGTGTCTAGAAAACCATTATTCAATGGAGGTAAAGAAAACCTAGCAAGACATCATCACAGAATGGACATCCCTGAATCTACAGGAACGGCTGACCGTAGCAAGAGATAGACGGGCCTGGAGACAGCTCTCCATCTTCGTGTCTATCCTGTCCCCCAACAACCAGGAGGTCAAGGGACTTGATAGGTAGGTAGGTAAAGAGAACAGAAACAAACAAACACTACGCGTACTTGGTTCCTCGATGAGTCTGTATCTGCAGGGACATTCAGCCCTGTCTACACAGGTTCCATCCCGCAGCACCTGGCCGTCAGGGCAGCCGCACTCGTACGTACAGGTGTCTCCTTCCTCAAAGTCATTGTGGTCCTGAACGGCAGATAAATTAACACACCAATGTAAAATAGAATAACTATGTGTACAAACTACACCTTTTCTTTGCCTCAAGCATTGTCTTCCCTGACATGCGCAAAGACCATTCAAACGAGTCGTTGCCAAAAGCCAATTCCTTGTACAGGGAATGCGTTTATAGAATTTGAAAATACTTGGCAACTCAATTGTAATATGTTAAGAACTCATTCGCCAAAATTATTTTCAGTACAGCAACACAACATCATTTTGACGTTAGTGTCCTGCTGCACCATAGTAATCTGATGAATAAACATTGCCGTTTTCTGTACATAAGTCATAAATAAGTATGTCAATTCAGATATAAAGCACATACAGAATTTGTACATGTGTAAAAAGATGTTCAAGAAAACTAACTTGTTTTAAATTTCTTATGCTATTAACTTCGAAATGTCCTAAGGTGTCGTAATCGTTGTTTAATGCATTTAGCAATAGACCCACCTGGATATCGGCACACGTTCTAGGCCCGGACTTGCACAAGTACTCCTGTCCCTCAGCACATGTGATGTCACACAGGATCGGGTCCACGTAGCACGGTCTGGACGCTGTGTGGTTCCCAACACACGGGATGCCTCCATGCTGAAAGTGAGTATTTCCCATATCGACTTTTATGTGTTGAAATATATTAAAATAAAAGTCAGCATTTTACCTGTGACTGTACAGTGAATTCTATATTACCACGTGGGCACTTGATGCCTTTCGTTCTAATCCAAAGCCCACGTCACGTGACCTAAACAGAGGTGTGACGTCAGCAACGGGTCAACGGTGGCTGGTAGTTTGCATCTGCCCCCGTCTCATTCGTTCAGGACACATGACGTAAGCTTCTGGTCAAGTCAACTTGAGAAGAACCAGAGGACTGGTCAAAAGCTTGTTGATATTAAGCACTTTACTTTGTTTACGACGAAAAAATCCAATAAAATTGTTAACTGTGTCAATTACTGTCACTTAACTGTCGTACTGATATCATGATCAGATGTTTTACTTACCTGGGCAGCTGGGCTGTCACACATTCGTTCGCGAACCTCGCTGCCTGCAGTGCAGTTTCCACAGCCTGACCACGGACCCCACTCTCCCCAGTTACCGTCAACTACAGCATCCAGGCATGCACATTGTTAGAGCTTTCACAAAAAAGAATTCTTTTAATTTGATTGTTTAGGCAAAATACTATTTTCAAACGAAGCTGTATCAACTCAAAATTAGCTGCATGGTTATACAACCACAGAGTTTCTGATGTAACACAATCATAAAATCTTGCTGACTGACGAATGCAAAACACATTGTCATTGTGCTTCATGTACCTACCATACTATAATAATTGTATGCGTATTGCATTTGGAACAAGCTGGGGTTTGACAACAACAAGCCTCATAATACAATACCATGTAGTCACTCATCCATTAATAGTACTTGTTTGACAAACATACAAACGAAAAAGAAATTATACATTGTCAAACAAAAACACTGACTTGGGCAGCTTGTTGGGATGTCACACGCGCCAAACTCGACCTGGCTAGCGGTGTAGTTGTTAGAGACCATCGGAGGGAGGTTGAAACCAGCACACAGCTGGCCTCCGTTTGCTGGCCTTGGACATGCACAGCTGTACAGTGGCAAAAATAGAGTTTTTTCAAAGATATTTCAACAGTCACCAAATACACCGATCCTGTCAACTACTTTTAGCAGTTCAACCAATGAGACAATAGCAGTTAGCGCTACAACCAATGATATATTGGCTGCATTTTCGTCAATATAGTCATGCTTAATAGTATGCTTTATTTTCTATCTCTACGATTTCACAGAGGTGGGCGTTATAAGATTGGTGAAAGATGGATATTTCTTTGGAACTATTTTGATTGTCATTTTTACCATGTCAATAAGCTTCTAGTTACAGGTAGTTATTTGATATTTTGTTTTGACATGTAAATTCGTAACAGTTACCTTTAAAAACTTCCCCTTCATGTTTCCTTTATTATCTTGCAAAACAATACGATTTTTGATGTAATTTATTTTACATTGTTTCCTTCGTTGAATAACAAAGTATTCAAAATTTCAATGATTGGTCGATTGCTTGTTTAATCCATCCATTAACTAAATAGGTTGGCTGATTGGTTGGTTGATGCGGAAGAAGTTCTAGATTAACTCACTCTCTCATCCTGTAAGCAGGTGCGAAACCACAGGTTGCTGTACAGCCCATCCATGGTGTGTAATCACAATAACCACCGTCAACTGTGGTAGAGAGGGAGTACAGAGGGAAGGTTATTTTACTTCCGAAAACAATTTAATCAGGTTTGTAGAATATAGGATATAGGAGAAAATGTGGATAAAATAAGGAAGACGGCTTGCCTGGGCAGTCTATGTCCGTGCACTGGAACACACCGTTCACACATGGACTGGAAAATAAAGGATCGTTTCAAGGTACAACAACATACTACGGCAACAAAGCACTATCCGACGATAAAGGTGACTGTCACTGATGCTGAAAGCAACCTATTCAAACTGTTTCTTAATACCAAGTGCTTTAACGTTGAAGAGGTTCATCAAGTGCTTTAATTTGCCGAT
>NC_049994.1:496652-504112 GCF_000003815.2 Branchiostoma floridae
GTTTATGTAACATTAAAAATAAATTGTGTATTTTTAGAGACCATTTAGTATATAACGTCCACCTTTTATGTAGCACATCATCAAACTTACTACAGTACGATTTGCAGGTTAATGTCCAAATGCTGGTTATAACTGAAAACATTTATCCATCTATTACTGTTAACGTGTATGGTTCAGTACGTGTTACCTCTCCTCACATCGTTACTTCACGTTCTTCCACCATGTACCAGAGTGTCCTGATGGCACCGTATACCACGGCTGTCTGCCCTGCCCCAGAACCTGCCTGGACATTCAGGAAGGCGTCATCTGTACCGACGGAGGTAGGGAAACTTTTCCAAAACTCTATAGATAAGTCGATGAAGGTTAGACATCCAGGTAATAAGATATGCCAAAAAGCCGTTACTCAAGCAACTGGATATGATTTTGGAAACGGCTAGACGTTTCGACTGGTATCCACCATGGTTTATCGTCAGTGACATTAGTATCTAATGCAACGGAGTGACACTGACGAAAACTGGTGGATACTAGTTGAAACGTCTGAATATTTCAAAAATCTAATCCAGTTGCTTGAGTACTTGCTTTTTGGCATATCTATAGATAAGATAAAATGTATTTTTGATAGTTGATTGAGTATCTACATGTATGATACCAGGTTTCTGCTTTTGTGCTGCCTGCTCATGAACTGATTAAAGGGTTGCTGTTTATCGAGGTTGTGTTTTTTGCTTAATGACAGGTGTTTAATGAGGCTGTGTTGTTTTTGTTGTTCCAGGTTGCGTTCTTGGTTGCAGTTGAAGGGCTGGTGTTTAATGAGGCTACATTGTTGTTGTTGTTGTTCCAGGTTGCGTTCCGGGTTGCAGCTGTCCCGAAGGGCTTGTGTTAAACGAGGAAGGGGACTGCGTTGAGATGGCCGAGTGCCCCTGCATATTTGTGAACCCATTTGAATGTAAGTCTAGACTTACTAACTTCAATGGTATCTGTGGGGTTAAACGCCTCAAGTTAGTACTATCAGCAGTAATGTACCGGTTGAAGATTTTCCACTGTATTACAACACCAAAATTAGCTTACCTCGACTTTTCAGTCCACTTCCGTCGACTTTCTTCAGGAGTGATGATTCAATTACTCTGATCTCGTGACTTAGAGTGTTGTAAGACAGTGGAAAATCTTCAAAATGTACTACGTCAACACAGATGAGCTTTCATGCTAGTAATGTAACGGATTCAGTATTTCCCCATAAACACTCCTGTCATATTACTAACATGATTTACAAAGGAGGTTGGAGTACTAGATAATTTTTCGTTATTACCATTTAACAGTCATGATGATTTTTTTATCGAATCTCTCCCAGCTGACGAACTACAAGTACATGTAGCCGGGACCGTCCTAAATGTGGACTGCAATAACTGGTAAGATGTCCCTCATAGATATTCAACACTGACATGATTTGGCATCTAACAGAATTCATAAGAATATATGCTAACTTTTTAACAGGTCCATTACTATTTTAAATTCTCCTTAAGTTCTCACGAAGAGCTCACGCATAATTATTTAATTATATTATTGTATGATAACAGTTCCATGATAACTTGAACGTTTAGCATTACAAACATTTTTAGGTTGGCAAGATTTGCTACTAGCAAAGGAAAGGATGACATGAAAGATATAAGCCTGAGTTCGTATGTGTAAATGACATCATAAATTAAAACCAAACATTATATAATAAACACTTGAAGTAAATTTGGACTTACCACATATCTTTTACTTTACTTACAAGATGTTGATGAGTCAACTTTAAACAGCGTCACGGGTTATCTGGCACACACGACCCGTTACTGCACGTTGCTCTAACGTCACTCACACGTCCCAGAAATAACAATGCACGGATCCATGTCGTAAACAAGGCTGACGGTGTCATCAGCTATATATTGTGTAAACCCCAGTTTATTTGAGGTGTGGGTTAGTCCCCATTGATAAGGAGTTATGTTATAGGTTTTTGGTAGGGGGCCCCGCTATACTGCATTGTTTGCTTTTCCCGGGAAGTTTTTTTTTTTTGGCTTTCCTTTCCCCAGTACTTGTGTGAACGGCCTTTTTGGGTGCCCCCCCGACTTTTGTGCCCAGGACTGCTCGTGGAACCCCTGGGAGTCCTGGGTGGAATGTTCCCAGTCCTGGGGGGTTGGCATGACAACCCGGCCCGGGACATACCCACAGCCAGTTACTTTTAACGGACTGCCGAGCTGGGCAGCCTTGCCGGAAAACACCGACATAGAAACTTGCAACCCCCATGCCTGTTCGGGTAAGGTATACATTGGTGACACCCCCCCCCCCCCCCCCACGCACACACACAAAAAAAAAAAAACAAGTAAAAGATATGGAAAAACTACTCTCCAAGCAAAGGAATTGGTTGTCTTTTTTTTTCGCTCCTTAGTCGTTCATTCGGTTGACGGTCTAAAAGAAAATCCTGCATAAAAGAAAGCATCATGATAAAACACAGAAAAAGATGTAAAAAAACAAGCAGGAACCTAACCGGTTAAACCTTAATCGGAAAGTCATGAAAAACATGTATGTGCGAACTTTTATTGTATTCTGTAAGTAACTTAGGTTTTGTCCAAATATTGTATTCTTGAAACAAATGGAAAGACATAAAGAAAGGTCGGATATAGGAGTTTTGTTTTACACAACCAGTTAATCTTACTTTGGTTGACGTTTCCATGCCTGTCAGGCATCGTCCGTAATATATAGCCGATGAAGATGGCGCTTTTGCGGCGAGAAAATAATCCCAAACGTGGCTGAGTTTGTAACCAACCTACCCCCCCCCCCCCTCCCAGTTCATGACTGGGGTTGACTTCCATATCCAGACAGCTTTTTTAATCCAACGGATGCGTCTTTTGTCTGTAAAGAAAGGTCATTTTAGATACAAGACGTGGCCAGGGTTCATTTGGACAAGAAATGCTCCCACAGATGTCGGTTTCGGATTGCAAATCATAGAAAATTACCAAACTTTAAGAAAGATAGGTTCGGTTATGAGTTAGAAACTGGTCTGGATGGCCTGGCACTTCTGACAGCGATGAAAGACAGACTGTTCTGGAGTCAAACTTCACTTGCTGCGCCTCAGAGTATGATTAATGATGATGATGATGGTTATGACCTACTAACTTCACTCCTGCAGTTGTTGGTGAGTGGAGCCCGTGGGGCCCATGGTCGGACTGTAGCTCCACGTGCGGGGTGGAGGGCTATGCCTACCGTAACCGCTCCTGTGACAATCCGCCGCCCAAGAACGACGGCCAAACCTGCCCGGGAGACAGCGTAGAAGTGAAAGTTTGCTCCTCTCTACCGTGTGGTAAGAAATTTTTTTGTTTATTTCTATATCAGTGGAGTATCATAGAGAAGCATACAATTATGTAGTTATCGTTCAGTAAATGCCCTTTCCACTAGACGGCGATCGATGAGCGAACATACAGCGACCATATTGCAATTGTGATCTGTGACCCATGTTTTCATCTTTGGTCGCTCAGCAGGCGACGTGCATTTGCGCCCTCTAGTGGAAAGCGTGTGTAAGACAGAGCTTTATAGTTCCTGTCAAGCATTTTTGTCTAGTCACACATGTTTATTGGTTGTTGTTTTTTTGTGTGCTGTCTTTTAACGGTCAAGTTGACGTGGAACGGGAAGTCTTGGGATCTTCAACAAAATAACCATTGCCATTTTGAGGGGAAAAGTTACACAAAAACTATGTATTTGGGCATACATCATTTATGCGACAATCAAACATCCTTTGTGTATTGTTGTGATCGTATAAGATATTTGCAAACTTGTCTTCGGTGACCAGGGATCATTTTCTTCAGGGAACTTCAGGGAAAATGAAGAAAATGATCCCTGAAGACAGGTAGACAGGACTCGTAAGGACAGGTCCCAATAGCGGGAAATGTAAGGGACCACAGTGGTCTGGTAGTCCTTATGCAGAGGTAGATGTGCGCTTCCAAATATCATTCCATCAAACGAATCGCCATTTATGTTAAGGAAAAGTTCATGTTGTTGTTGATCTTTTTTCACAGAATGTGTGAATGTGACTGTGAACTACACACTTCCCAACGCACCGAGCTCCAACCTGACCGACTGCTGTCCTCCCGACATGATCCACTCAGAATGTGCCAACCGATGTGGACAAAGGTAACGGTTAATGCAGAACAGTATTTTTGACACAACAAAACTACAGCGGCGTATGTTGTTGGCATCCATCTGTCTCGGAAGACAATGGTAGGCAGACAGGGTGGGTTATATATTAGGCGACCCATCTGCCTGGCCTGCACGTGATTTTTTAAGGTGAAGGAGGGGTGTGAGACTTACGTACTACGTTTATAAATTCATATACACATTCACGTGGATTTCAAATGCAACTCAATCCCTAAACTGGATGCATACGGACGTTTTGAATGACATCCATCAATCTTCTTCAGCGTCACTAGGACTCCATTTTATAACCAGATATTTCTTTTATGAATTTGTGAAAATACCGTTGAGAAGATTCATTAGAGACGTATGTACACAGTTAATAGTATTTTAATCAAGCAGTGACTACTAGAACAAGATGGACTGATAGCCATCAACAATTTTGAGGTAGGCGTGTTTACCTTTAAAAAGTAGTCACTGCTTTGTGAAAATTCTATTAAGTGAATTTGTGAGATTTACGTCCCCATGTTGCCACCACAGATGCTCCGATGTCCAGCTTGGTGCCACGTGTATAGAAGATGTAGAGGAGTGCCAGCCCGGGTGCTTGTGTCCGGACCCGTACGTGTGGCACTCGGGCCTGCAGCAGTGTGTCACAGCGGACATCTGTTACTGTGTAGTACCCGGCGACGACACGATATACGAGGAAGGAGAGGTCATACAAGTTGGCTGTAATAACTGGTGAGTACAGTGTAGGATGAGCTTAAGGATGGCCTCTTCTCAGACTGTCTAACAAGCTTGTAACCCTCTGCCCCTACGGCATCAAAATAGGCTGAGGGAATACCTACTTCCACTGTACATAGCGCTATACTAGTTGATATAATATTCATCAATCAGTGACTGCTATTAAAGGTAGGCACACGTACCTCCAAATTTGTGATGGCTATCAGTCCATCTTGACCTAGTTCTCCCAACTCTCGCGAGAACTAGATCACTCCGTGACCAAGATGGACTGATAGCCATCGAAAATTTTGAGGTACGCTTGCCTACCTTTAATAACAGTCACTGATTGAAGAGAATTCTATTAACTGTGAAAATACGTGACTAATGATCTCTTCAACGTTGTTCTAGTGTTCTATATATTTTCAGGAACAATTAGTTAAGTTGTAAACTAACTTGCAGCCCTTAGGATTGGGCTATGATTCCTAGTACTGTTCGTTGCATCTATCGAAGTATAGAACTATGAAGGGTGAATGTTTGGTGTAGATTTTGCTTTAGATATTTATTTTATTTTTATGAACCTTAAGGGTAGTTCTTTCAGTTACAATAACTGGTGACAACGGGATCCACTTAGTCAATCATGATATATTTTCTGTTATTTTAGATTAGCATACTGTTGTATACTGTTTAATATATGTTACTTGCCATACATTGTACCAGTTGCAATCATTGTGCAATAAACTTGACTTGACTTGACAAATAAGGATACAAAATACAATATCAACAAATCACACGAATCAACACAACATAAACTTTACTATATTAAACAATCTTCATGTTTCTAGAAAGCAAAACTGCATGAGGAAATGTTTATGTTTGTGCCTTATTTCAGCACCTGCACGCTGGGCCAGTTTGAGTGCGGGGACGAGCCATGCCCGGTGGACTGTGGCTGGAGCGCCTGGTCACCCTGGTCCATCTGCAGCGCTACGTGTGGTAACGGCACACAGAGCAGATACAGGTAACAGTGCCATCTAGTGAGATGTGAAAATGGTACAACAAATAGACCCATGTAAAGGTACTTATAGCGCCACCAAGTGAGATGTAAAATGATCAGTAGAGTTATCAACTGGACGTAGAGTCAATACAGGGACAGGCGTTTGCAATTTTTCGTCCTGACATCTGAGTGATGAAAATTTTGTAGAATTGTTAACCAATATGTTCTCGTCATTTCTGTTGAAACAGAAAATTGTGCTTGTACAACGTATATATCTGTAGAATTAAAGTCTAATGATAAAAATACTAGTTTCCTGGTATATTTCAGTTTTACATTGTCAAACATTATTTTTGGATCACTTCCGAATTCTAAATTAGTAAAAATACAGAGTATGTACCTACCTGTTCTTATATTTTAATCGGAAGAACAATTTTTCCTAGGCCTAGGTTCTACATCTTTATTGTTTCTAATTCTTCAAGGTGAAATCATTGTAAGGGCAATGAGTTTATCGCAGTTCTTGATTGGTTATGTTTCCCAGATCTCCCAACAACCCGTCAGCCGCTAACGGAGGCCAGCCGTGCGAGCCCGCCGCGACTGAGGAGATCCAGCCGTGCTCTGCAGACGACTGTCCGCTGGTCTGTGATTGGCTGGGAGAGGTCGTACCCGTGGGAGGAACAGTCGTTGTGGACTGCCGCGAATGGTTCGTTTGTTTACTTATTTTTGGCGACGCCTCAGGGGCTAGCCTAATAGTGTAGAGATCGTCTGTTTGACAAAAATTCCAAAAAATTCCGCAGGCATGTCAGGTTCAATAATCTTTATCAATACTACGGTACGAAGGCCTGGGGGGTCACTAACGTCTGTGATGAATAGGACTATGGCATTCAAATGTTCACAAAACTCATTAAAAATATGGAGAAATGAGGTCTTTTATTAATTTCTTTTTAAGATCACTGTTTTGTATTGCTACTCTTCCTCCCGTGAACTTTAAACCCAAAACATAAATTGCTACATTTCAATTATATGATGTATCTCATGTTTTTATATGTATGGGGAGAGCCATACCCTATGCACGTTAAAGAACCCGCCACATGTGCGAACATCCACCCGAGCGGATCAAACCATTCCGGCCAAAATAGGGGTAGGGAATCTCCCGAGCAGCCCTCGTAACCCCTGCTTCGCCTATTGGGTCAGTTAGTCCTCACTCATAGTGAGCAATTGGGCTGGTCTCAATCATGATGTTTCTGACCTAGGGCGAAGAGTTGCTGTTACAGTTCCAATCATGTAACCCGTAACCTTGAGTGGCCTTCAGGTCTTGTTACCATTGAGTAAAAAAAAAACAAAAAAAAAACACCATTTTAAAACGTAAACAGGCATTCAGATCCATTTGGGACACATGAAAGTGATTTTAGTTGATTGACTTGTTAACTCTCCTCTCCTTTTCCCCCCGAAGTATCTGTATGGAGGACGGGAGCGTGGTCTGCTATGACGTCGAGCCGTCCTGCAGTCGTAAGTAACATTAGAAATTTCCAACCAGTCATATCAAAATGGGGCATTGGCAAAAAGTGCCAAAGCTAACAGCTTTGTCACT
>NC_049994.1:531909-542312 GCF_000003815.2 Branchiostoma floridae
TTCTGAAGCTCAATCAGTCAGGTAAGGACCTGGTCACAATCTTCGTGTGGTCGTCATACTGTAAGATGTTAAGACGCCATACTATCAGACGTTTTAAACTGCATGCATTTAGATTTTGTCAATGGCAGTCACTGTCGAAAGATAACGGGCATATACTGTCTAAAACTTACCTTTTAGAAAACCCTTAATTCCTTGAGTAACTGTTAAATTTTTGTGTGTATATAACGTTAATGTTGAAACGATTATTAATTCATCCTCCTCGATTAAAAAAAAATCAAAATAGCATATCAAAAAGCATATCAAAATAGAGGAAGGTGATAGTGAGGAAGCTTGTAGAAAATTTCGAGATATTCATGGCGGAATCCATGCTGAAGAAACTGATTCCTTATTGATTCACTTCTATCAATCAAATAAGGCCTCCAATTAGTGGTGCGTACCTTAACTCATATTCAAGTTCAGGTCCGGATTAAGGTCCAGCAGTTCAGGTCTAGGTCCGGACTTTAAGTCAAAGTGACAGATTATTTTTTGCAAGTCCGGACTTGGCTCCGGACATTTAGTTTTTTTTTGGACTTGGACCTAAACATTTTTATGTCCAATTCCACGTCCGGGCTTTAGGTACTCACAATTACCTCCAATAAATGCAGACAATGTATAGACTCCTTTTTAATCACGGCCATTTTCAATTCCCAGGCGAGGATTGGTGCCTTGACATTTCTTATCTTCATGGCGGTTTGCGTTCTGCTGGGCATCTTCATCGCAGTCAAGGTGCCTGAGACCAAGAACAAGACATTCGAAGACATCCAAAAGCTATTTGGTGTTCAGGACAACCAGAGTGGAGAAGCACCCAATGGCATACCGAACGATGCTTACGAGGGCACAACGTACTTGTAAAGTCAGGGCAATGACCCTAATTAACGCAGGTGTAGAAGGCCTAAAACGAGTCCATATTTTAGCCTATTTTCTACTTGTAGCAGGAAAATGTATTAAAGAAACATTTCATATTGGTGAGACAGTGTAGGTTGCAGATGATCAGATTCGGCAAAAAAACTAGGTTTTGGTCGATCTTTTCGGCCTGTGCTGATCCCTAATTTGAAGTGGTCAGTCCCTAAAATGACGTCATGACAAAGTAAGATGGCGGCAGTTTTGACCGCTGGGATATGTTAAGCTGATCAGAAAGTTTTAAAATTGGACACTTGAGGTAGCGGGCTGCTGTGTGGAGTGAGTTCTTATGACCTGGAATGTTCATGGATGAAATTATGACACCCTGAACTTGCTAATTTTACATTATCGCCAATGAAGATTTCTATAAGTGTTCACTGCCCTTCAAAGAGTGCCGTACTCATTTTCTATGGAAAAGGGAAAATGACCTTTCTTATTTGTGAAAATCATTGCCATCTGCATATATTGCAACAAAGGGTCGTATTAAATCATGCATGCAGAAAACTTAATAAAGGATATTATAGCTTATCGTAAACCAAGCAAAAAATGTTGAAAATCATGACTTCGTATATGATTAATGTGAGACCATTTCCAAGTCAAGGCATTGTCTGAGATATGAGCCAAGATGGTCATTCTTACCGATTTTCTGTTAGCTAGTGACTATGAGTATGTTAATACCCTATTGTCACTTACTGTAAATCATTATCTGTAGAGGCATTTCGTATGTAATTCTCTTTGAAGATGAAAGAAAAAATCTTGAAAATCATGCACGGTGATTTCGCATTCCATATTATATGTAGCAAAGTAATGCGGTATTACATTACTAGTAGTAGTACCAGTGTTTTATGGATATTTGCTCAAGAAGAACTTGCGATACCACAAAAGCTAATAATGACTATAGACAAGATATCAATATAGACAGGATATCTAGCTTTTGACTCTTCGTTATAAACCCGTTTTGCTTAGCTTGGGATAGGTCTGCTTTATCCATGCTAATTCATGGTGTATAAATTTGAACTTCTTCTTATTATTCGTGCATAATCATCATATAATGAAAAGGTATACTTATGTAGTTCGCACATTGAACATTGAACATGCTTGCATTATATATTATACTGCGTCATCCATATGGTATTGCAGCACTATTGCTCAAAGTCTGACAAGTTTTTTTATCGTATTTATGTTTGTCAGAGTAAACAAACCTGTGTAGTATATTATTGTTGAATTTAAGTCACAACCACAAAAAAATTAACATGCTTACACCAATCGCTTATTCACTAGTGTACTGTAAATGCAGAAATGTTCGCGGAGGATTAATGTTCGTGGTTTTCGCGTTGTAGCTCTTTGCTATACGTAGGCTGAGTGTTACCTGTATGGCCAAACCGGACCCACCTTCTATTTGCATGCAGCCACTTTTATGTCACTGTATTGGAAGTACCCCGGGACTTCACGCAACTGGGAATCAATTCAAATTCATACACAACTAGAGTTCGGCGACCTCATACCTCCATCAAATATCTAGAGCTTTTGTAAATTTTATGCAAATAACTTATACATTTACATTATTTATGCATGGTGATGTTCATCATTGACTAACGTACGCATGTCGCAAGTATAAAATTCTCATCATTAGTCATTAAGCGGATTTGCTATTTTTGTATATATATTATGCAAATCAGTTCGCCATTTGCATATTTGGTATCTGCTTATGTTTCACCTATCATAACTTACATGTGTAACATTTACTGAACTTCACTTATTGTAAACAATGGAATTATACAATTTCATCATTAATTATGCAAATTAAGTCTTCATTTGCATAAAATGTATATCATTTTGAACATATTTACCTAAGCTACCAACATGCCTAAAATGATGGCAATCCCTAGGCCCTCATTCCTTTCTGCTGTTATCCTCTTTGGAATGTCTTGAAAAAAATGCCCCTGCAGTTCCAAACTTAGATGTTAGGGGGTTGAAACTTGCCCCACTTTGTCATGACGCTGATCGCTACTTACCACCCAAATGTCAAGACCATACCTTGTCCTGTCATACATAACCAATTGGTAGAGCAAACAAAAAGTTGTCATTTTTTGGCTACCGTTGATAGAGGAATCACACAGATTTATGTGACTGGTAAGTGTCATATACTGAACGAATTGATTTTTTGCTAAAAGACTGGACCTAGAATGTAAGACACTCACAATGAGCCGCTCACAGCGTGTATCATTTTATCGATGGTGAAAGATTTTGTGATTATATGTTTATGATTTAATAGCCTAAAGGCAGTGCACCGGGTATGCTAATACAACAGTATCTATTACCGAAAGAGACGCTTCCGTCTCACGGACCAAAAGTGATCTTAAAACAACTGTTGGCTGGAATATAAGGTGATAAGTGATTCATGTCGTAGTTTTTTCTATGTACGTCGCATGGGTGTTACGACATGAGTCGGTCTGTCGGCAGTATGGTATACGTGTTAATATTCATAAAACGCTGATTGTGCAAAGCAGAACCTCGTTACCTTACCGCGAACTGTTGCAGTTCTAGCTGACATTGCTAAGTGTCGCTCTTGACCCACGAGAAGAAAGCATCTTTACACTCAGTAGTAGACCGTTGCAGCTATAGAAAGGACTCCTTGGTAGCATTTTGACTCATGAAAATTAAGGTTTAATGAAAGAAGACATGCATTTTACCTAATTTTCAAAAAGCGTTCAGGATCTAAAGGGCATTGGAGTACGTGAGATGGGCCAAGTTGAAGTTGATCAATGTTTGGAGGGATGAACTTTTGATGTGGAACTATGTTGGCTTCCTTCTATTGACGAGGGGAAGAGCCTTTTTCCAGTGACGTGCTATTGATGGGAGATCGCGTGGTGCAGAGGCAGCGTGTTTGCCTTGGGACCGAGAGGTCTCGAGTTCGAATCCGGCTGCGTGTCACCGATCTTGTGCCCTTGGGAAAGGCACTTTACACGGCGTTCTTCACTTTACACTCAGGTAAAAATGAGTATTTAGCTTCGGCTAGGGCCGTCCCTCGGATTGGATGTCCCGTGTCTGGGGAGAGCCATACCCCAGGCACGTTAAAGGACCCACCACACGTGCGATTGTACGGTGTGAGTGGTTCAAAACCTACAGTCCCTGGCCGCACCTGGGGCAGTTACTGTCGTATTGAGGTCATTAGGCGCTGTATACAGGCTGTCATTTCAGACCCTTGCGACTTACTCCTGCCTATTGTAAGCTTCTCGAAATTCAGCCACTGGCTACGAAGAGAGAGTAGTTGGCCCATACAATACAATACAATACAATACAATACAATACAATACAATACAATACAATACAATACAATACAATTATGTCACAAAGGGGAGTGCTCAGATCACACAGGGACCTCTTGTCTGCCATGAGCGACAGGGATATCTGGAGGGACCAGATGGATGAACTAAACTGACTAGATCACACGCGAAATCCCTGAATATACAGGCAGGGATGCTATCAGGACAGGGGCTCTTGTAGGGGTTAGTGGCTCGTAGGTTTGTGTAAACACCCCAGAGGGCCGGTGTGACCCTCTGTGTCAAGGCCGGTGTGACCCTCTTTGGTAGGAATGATGGGACAGATGACAGCCCAAGCGGAGGCAGGGACTGGGACACATTCACGAATCCCGCAACATTTGACGAAGATTAAGTAGGTAACAAGAAATGCTTTTAAAAAAAGCTGGCAAGGCAGCCTCAAATGTTGAGAATACAACGGTGGGAGAGGGTAGTTTATGAACGACTGGAAATGCAGACTGTTATAGGTAGCCACACTGGTAGAGTATGGTTAATCGTGTGGAAGTGAAGACTTTGGCACAGTGCACTAGTGGTAATCAATCGATAATTTGGCACAGTGAAAATCAATTGAGTTGAAGTGCAGAGTTGAAAGGAATCTGTTTTATGCTCGGATTGAGTGTTGACTTGAGTTTAATTTATGATAGAAAGCTGCAATGCTTCGAAAAATTCCATTTGTGTTATTGTAACTTCTTTTAATGTAAAAGTAGAGAAAAACACACTAAGGATACTGCATTAATTTGATTAAAGAATGAAATGAGATCAACAAGGACTTGTATAGTGGAATCATTTTCTTTCCTTTTCTTTTCATCTTTAATGATAAGTCTATAGGAACAAAAGCGTGCAAGATGTGTGAAAGTTAGTTGTGATTAGAATTGTCTAGTAGCCATTTTGTGAAAAGCGACAGCACAAATTTTCCTTAATTTCATGCGATATACTGGTACTAAATAAGCTGCATATACACAGTGAGATGCATATGTTGGTAATAATTCAAAGGTGAAGCCCTCACCTTTGCATTATTACCAACATATGCATGAAGGGACCTTCACCGCCACCTTCACCGTGAAGGGCCCCTTCGTTCAGTCGAGGACATCATCATCTCAGATGTCAACACGGGAAGGCCCCTACTATAAACAATTCGCTTTCATGTTCCAGACAACAGTTGTCCTGGTTTTTTTTTTGTTTCGTCCTTGCTATCAACTTCCAAATAATACCCATAATGAATATTGCTGTGCATGCACAATATCAACCGTACACTGGCTTAAGATTTTGTGAACTACAGGCCGCCATATGCAAAATGTCATGCCATGCGAGTACTCCGTCCCCCGCTAAGTATTTCTTAAAGTAAGATTTATAACTTGCCAAGGATCATCTTCTAAGCAATAATATGAACCTTTGCTGTACAATAAAATAAAAAGCTTTAACTTCATAAACTCAGGTGTGAGGCCTACATTTTCGTCAAGTGCTATATATCATTTATTCTCTTGGATGATGGTTATATCTCCAAAACGAGACTATACAGAACTGAAACCGAGCTACAAGTAACACGTAAAAAAGGACAATGGAACAGAAGAAAGCACATTTAAGTACTCTCCAAGCAGAGGTTAGGCTCCAGCTGTTTTTTTAACGTTTTTTTTAGTCGTTTTTATCGGGCTTTCTATTTTGTTATTTTTTTCTGTCCGGCTCCAAGCAGAGGTTAGGCTCCGGCTGTTTTTTTAACGTTTTTTAGTCGTTTTTATCGGGCTTTCTATTTTGTCATTTTTTTTGTTGTGTCCGGCCTAACACAAGGCTGTTTTTGGACGCGCCTCCAGGGCGGAACCAATAGCTTAGTGTAGGATCAAGGAGGTTGAAAATACAGGTATAGATGTAGTTTTAACCTCCTTGGTAGGATTCACATTGAAAAAAATCCCATCTTTGAATTTCTCAGACAATTCTTCTTTGGCAATACTTCGTGATCGTGGTGTTTGCACAAAATGGATTTCTGTATTGAAAATGTTCAATGAATTCCTTCTATGTCTTCCCAAGGGAAGGGATTGGTGTATCTATTTTTCGGCGGCCTCCCGAATTCGTCCGGAAACGTACGTGAACTAGATATCCAGCATTCGTACTTCCGGGGCAGTCAATTATGGTGATTGACAGGACAGAAAACAGTAATTATGCACGCCCGTGTTTCCATATTTGGTTCGACCTCGAAAGACTTCGCGAGACTCTAGATACCAAGACGCCACGGGACTTGTTTGTGATCCCAGATTGGACTCTGTCTCAGGGATAAAAACAACATCTTAGATAGAGCAAACAGTGAAACACGTAGCCAGAATTTGTCCATAAAGCCGGCGACCTATCTATATATGTTTATACGATCACAAATATTTAACCCGGAAGTGACCGCTGCTCTCCCCATAAATTAGGAGACATCGCCCCGGGCTAAGAAAATTGTCATTCCGTTCATATCACGTGTGAACTAAAGTAGCATTATTTTCTTACATCAAATTTATTAATTAAACCCACGCGTTCTATCCAAATAACGCAGTTTCAGAGGCCGGGTCCACATCCTGGATATCCAGGATGCGGCCACGTTCCTGCTTGTGCCGTGTTCTGGATATCCATGACGCGACCAAGTCTGCTTGGTGTTCTGGATATCCAAGACTGAAAGCTCAACCCTTGATTTGAAAACTTTGTCTGATCCAGCCCTAACTCAACTTTTACTTTTAGTCAGGTTTTCAGCCTCTTTATCAAAGGAAACAAATTGCAATATATTGCGTTTGGCTCTAACGCAGAATGCCAGTTTCCCTTTCGTAGCGCTCTCGCTCATTTTCCTGCAAAGTCCGAGAGCCATAAAATTGGATTGACGTGGCCTACTTGTTCTTATTTGGAAGGTTCAAAAGGCGTCATGAAAATGTCAGTGAAAACAAATTGTAGTAAACAACCGCCATGCTGATATGCAAATAGTTCCAGACAATCAACACAATCAGATCAGTAAGACTAATTTCATACCATTTGTCACACTCCATAACCGAACAGCTGCGGTAACGGTTATCCCAGGAGCATAACAGAAACCTCCATCTTGTTTGGTACGATTTTTGTCTAGTTTTTCTGTTTATGTATAGTTTATAGAAATCATATAACCAATTTCTGTTACCTAATAACAATAATACCATATGATAATAGGTTGTCCACATCAGTTTTCAATTTTAGTTAAATGATATTGATTCTATAATTTCTATTTAGTTTAACTCTAGATACCTTTTGTTGTTTTTATTAGTATGATAATGATTATGTATGACTTATATTGTCTGTATGGGTTCGTTCTTGTTCTTTTCGTTGACAGTCTATGACTGCTTAGAATATCTAAATCAACAATTTAGATTTATACTGAAATACATTCTTGTGAATCGGCGATAAAGAAGTCATATTAGGGTGTAAGAAGGTAGTCCCCTTTGCATACTTCGAGCGGGGCTGGGTTTCAATTTCGTTTCACGTTTCAAAGTTGTCATAGGTTCTCTTATGCCGCGAAAGGGAGTTTTGCCGAGGAAGGGAGTTTAATGTATTGCAGTTGGTCGATGTCTCGACAGATGGCGCATTTTGAATATTCATTGCAGCAACCTCGTGACACTCCTGACGTCATCGTCAGACAATCAACACGCCCATATGAGTAAGACTAATCAAACCTTGTTTGTCACCATACGCTGCTTAACGGCCACACAGAGCTCGCATCTGGGAGGCACAACTGCAACAAGAAACACGACTGTTCTTCGTGACTTACTCGTCCAGTTAAAGAAAGGGCCAACTTAACGTGTAGTGACCACCTTGAAAGGTAGGTTTGGACAGACCTTAAGTTAAGTAATTTCAGAAACCATATCACTCTGCGAATCACTGATGAAGGCTGATAAAAAAGTTGGTGAGAAAAGATTATGCTTCCATGACATTGTGTCAAAAAAGAGCTATACTTTCAAGTGACTGACCTACCCGATGAAACCATTGTGACGCTTTGATCATGTGACCATGGCACTTAACACGAATGTTCCGCTTCAAATAAATTTGGGTAATGGCTCTTTCCCAACGACCAAAGGGCTCTATTTATTGTTATATGTTAGTCGTAGTGAAAACAATCATTTTCTGTTCTTTGAACACAAAGCAAAAACTTCTGCGCATGAAACAAAACTAAAGATAAATGTGATCAAAGTCAGAATATATGTGTCCACACGAACTACATGCTCGATAATAATTGAGAACAAATGCATCTCTTTCTATTGTCATGCATACTAAGCCTACAACTATTAGTTCTCTTGTTTTTTTTCTTAATTTGCTGCTTCATTTTTTCTGATTAGAAAAGTGAAGACATTATCACACATTTAGCATTTAGTATATGAAAAGCTCCAAATGCTGTTATTTGGACACCTAGAGTTGAAGGGAGTCATTGTCTTCCTAATGAACTAGTTGCTTTATTATATCAATGCACATTGCGTTTGAAATTCATTGTTTGAAATGCGTTGTCGGTGGAATTCGGGTCTATCACAGAATGCCGTTCTCCCATTATCTCGGAAGATCGCTTCATGATTTTCCTGCAAAATCTGAGAGCCAAGAAATTGGGATGATGTGGAAAGTACAAAATGGCGTCATGAAAATGTAAGTGAAAACAAAATGGAGTAAACAACCTCCATATTCAAATGAAAACAGCTAGCTTCAGACAATCAACACAACCTGATCAGTAAGACTGATTGAAGTCGCCTACAGGCACAACAGAAATCACATCTCATTCTCAGAGGCCCCACGTTGTTACCCTCTGTGTACAACTTCAAAACGATGCATCTCACTCAAACTTACATTGAAGGCACCAAGCGCGTCTAGCTCTGCATGACTGTGTCAGTCAAGTAGATAATTATACAACACTACGTATTGTTGAAAGGCCTCACTTGTTCTTTTTGTTCTTCCAACTCTGATTGACGACCAATCAGATATAGAAAGAAAATATGCTGTTCATGTGTTTGTTGTTCTGATTGACGGGGACATTTCTCTCGTCAATCAAATATAGAAGTCGTTATTACTTTTCTTACAATCAGTTTAGCATTTGTATGATTTCATGTCTTGGAGTGGCAGGACTTTGATTTACTGTTAATTGACAATTCCGGAGTGGAATTCCCTGCCTGGTACGGTAGTAAGTGCTCCCACCGTTGAGTGCTTCCGTGCCAGGCAGGAGGGCTGCCCGCCCTAACCCGGGACCTCACCCCCCCCCCTACTTTGCCCCTCGCGGGGTCATCTGGGAGTAGCTATGATGATGATGATGATGACTTAAATTCTTTATATTGGCAAGTTTTTTCGTTCTCTCATATGACTATGTCTGCCTAGAATATCTAATCAGCAATTTGGATCCATACTACAATGCATTCTAGTGAATGCTCAACAGAATCACCCATAGAACAGTCATATAAGAGGATAAAAAGTTCCGCTCAGCATGAAAAGTAAACGTGTCATTTAGACCCAATAAAACATCTTACATGTAACGCTAGTCAACCTTTATCCACGGGGTTACCTATATCCGTTGTTTTAAAAGATAGGTACATACAAATGTAGGGGAATCAAGTCGAAGGACGGTGGTTTCAAACTGCAATATTTTGAAATAATTCCGTTTGAAACCACTGTACGACAGTATTCCTTAATACCCTTTTTTTGAAGCAACGGAAATAGGTTACCCGCGGATAAAGGTTAGCGTTACAACGTCACCAGGGAGGCGAAAAAATCATTGTTCAATACCATAGCAACCACACAGTCCGTTTGAAACTGTTCCTAATGTCTACAAATGGACTTCTTGCTTAGCTTAGGTTGTCGGGACACCATGTGGAGACAGCTGCAGCAACTGCTGATTTTCCTTCTCATCATCCTGAAGGAGCCCAACCTGCAAGTAGATGGCTGTTGGGGGTCAACTCCTAAAGCCGACTGCAGCTACGCACCACGCTGCTATTTCCGCGGTCGTGACCTCACCAGCATCCCTCAAAAGCTCCCCCAATCCATCTGCAGCTTAGATTTGTCAGTTAACAAGATAAAAGAGATTCCGCCTGGTGCATTTCCAAATCTACCCCGGCTGCAAGAGTTGTACCTGTCAAAAAATCAGATAACGATAATCCGGCCTGGTCTTTAAAAGTCTAATCA
>NC_049994.1:542412-544769 GCF_000003815.2 Branchiostoma floridae
GTGGAGTTAGACAAAGATGCTCCCTCAGTCCCTACCTAGTTATAATAGAAGTGTTAGTAGAAGTGTTAGCTATAAAGGTTCGTGGTAATAGAAATTTGATTGGCCTGTCCATTCTTGGAAAGAGTACTAGTTTCTCAGTAAGCAAATGAATTACAGATGTATGTCACTGAAATGTATCTAGTACGTGTATAATGCATTTCTACCAAGCAGCTTCCTTTGGAACTTCAAATAAGTAGCGTAATTGGAAATGATGAAACCTAACAGCCTGGTCCCATGCAGCATGTACATCTACCTATTGTGCAAAGCTGGTGTGTTACTCCTAATTAAAAGTAACTCCTGGTTTAATGGTTGTGCAGAATGAACATAAAGAAACAGCAGCAGAGATTCTTTTGTACCACAGTTGCAAATCACTTTTCTTGACTGAAACCTGCCTGTGTCTGCCTTCTTTTATTGTCAGGTTGTCCATGACTATGTGGAACGACCTTGTTTTATTGTCAGGTTGTCCATTCATGACTATGTGGAACAACCTTGTTTTATTGTCAGGTTGTCCATGACTATGTGGAACGACCTTGTTTTATTGTCAGGTTGTCATGACTATGTGGAACAACCTTGTTTTATTGTCAGGTTGTCCATGACTATGTTTTATTGCCAGGTTGTCCATGACTATGTTTTATTGTCAGGTTGTCCATGACTATGTGGAACGACCTTGTTTTATTGTCAGGTTGTCCATGACTATGTTTTATTGTCAGGTTGTCCATGACTATGTGGAACGACCTTGTTTTATTGTCAGGTTGTCCATGACTATGTTTTATTGTCAGGTTGTCCATGACTATGTTTTATTGTCAGGTTGTCCATGACTATGTGGAACGACCTTGTTTTATTGTCAGGTTGTCCATGACTATGTTTTATTGTCAGGTTGTCCATGACTATGTTTTATTACCAGGTTGTGCATGACTATGTGGAACGAGAAGAGGAGAAGAAAAAGTGGGAGGAGGAGCGACGGAGGGCAGAAGAGCTTATCAAGACACGCCCTGAGCCACTGCCAATCAAGATGGAACCATCCCGTTCAACCAAACAGGACTCCCCCCACGCTAAACCCTTCAGAAGTCTACCAATAGACTTACCCATACCTATGACTTCTCATAAGACTGAATTCCCCACCTCTACAAAAACCAGAGACATGGGGAGTGGGGAAAAGTCCGGGAAGAGGGCCATGGATTCATCACGACAAGGAAAAGGTGAACTGTCAAAGAAGCGGTCCACATATGAGATGAGCTGCCAAGGCGATAGCAAAAATAGAGAGGGAAAGAGTTTACCTGAGGGGAAAATACATAGCCCGGAAAGAAAGAAAGTTGCCGTAGAACAAAAGGGTTCCTCTGTTGGTGAAGTCAAGAAGATAGATCCAAGACTAGAGTCCACTAAGACTGTCCAAGAATCGAAGTCTCCAGTGAGCTCTGGTCAGAGTATAGAAACAGATTTGAAGGATCCTAAATCTTCAGCACCAAGCCAAACAGTGCAGGGAGAAGTAGGTGATATGAAGAAGGCAGTCTTGTCATTTGACCACAAAGCAAGCGACAAAGCAACAAAGATTAAACAGGAACCTTCGAGAGTTTGGGAAAGTGGGGAGAAGTTGCAAACGAAGGAAAAGTCGGAGTCATCATCAAAAACGTCTGATCGTTCGGAGAAATACAACAAGCCAACTAAGCCCCTCAAGCTTTCAACAAAATCTGAAGACTTACCTAAACCAGCCAAGGTTCTACGAAAAGACGACTCTCCTAAGCAAGACAAGAAGAAAGAAGACTCACAGAGGCCTCCTAAGACCTCCAAGTGTGAAGATTCCGCAAAGCCTTACAAGATTCCAAGGAAGGAAGAAAGTTCTAAGGCCTACAAGGTTCCCAAGACTGAAGATTCCTCCAAGACGCGTAGACGGGACGACTCTCCTAAACATGTAAAAATGGTAAAAACTGAAGACCCTTTCAAAGTATCTAAGCTGACCAAATCTGAAGACTCCAGCAGATCACCAAAAGTTTACAAGAGTGATGATTCAAGCCGACCAAGCAAAGTGCCAAGAAAAGAGGATGTTTCCAAAAGTAGCAAAAGTGACCCCACAAAATCCTCAAAAGTCTTCAAGACTGATATGTGTAAATCTGATTCAAAAGTAAAATCTGCCAAAGCTACAGATGGTAAAGTTCAGGGAGATGTGAGGTATAAGTCATCATCAACAGACACTTACACAGAAGAGAGGTAAGTAAGAAAGACCTGATGTCAGCACCAGCAAAGAGTCAGGAAGAAAAAAGGCAAAAGAGAATGAACAGAGGACACATCAAAGTGAGAGATGACAAAAGAGTAAAGAAAGG
>NC_049994.1:544869-546824 GCF_000003815.2 Branchiostoma floridae
AGAAAAGAAGGGAGATGACAAGGAAGCTACAACAAAGTTGATCACTGAGAAAATGATGAAAGGTTGTGAAGCAGAGTCCTATAGCAGCAAGGAAAAGAGATGCAGAGCTGATGAAAAGGTAAAAGTACTAGACTACAGCGGCGATCGCGTTATAGTTAACACCCGTCAGCGTCAGTGACGCGTCAGAAATCGTCAGTGACGCGTCAGAAATCGTCAGTGACTGGTCAGAAACCGTCAGACATCGTCAGACGCCCGTCAGAATTCGTCAGAGTCAAACGCTGACCAGTCAGCGTCAGCGTTAATGATATGTATGAGATGGGGTCAGGTTTCATGTTTATTTTGTACCCCGACAAGACAATAGCAATTTTGTCACCTCCTAGTGTGCGAGTTTTCGTTGCGATGTTGCGGCAGGTCGTTGACCCCCGAAATACGCAGCTTACGTGGATATGCCACCCTTCTGGGAGGGGAAAGTTGTTAACTTAATAATTGCTCTTCTGAACAGCTTAAATACACACACAAACCTAAAAGGGGTTGGCAATGATTAGAGTATGAGTCATTCTTGTTGAAGATTAATTGCTAAAAAAAAATTCAGTGTTGTCTTCTCGAGCCGACTGTGGCCATATTGTTTAAATTTATCACGTTGTTATTTGGGCTCTAACCGCTCGACCGATCTGAGACTGGGAGGGACTTATATACGGACTTTCAGTGCTTTAGCGACTCATTTCTTAGATCGTTATTTTCTACGGGTTTCATTTGATAAATGTAAGAAAATGGCATCGTGGTCAATAATGACACCGGGGAAATCGTCTGACACGGCCGGGTACAATCGACATTTTTGATCATGCGAAATTTCCAGGTACGGGTGAAGAAAAGCCGGCCTGAGAAACCAATTGTTATATTCTTTAGCAGATAAATGACAGATTTTATCGAGATCGATTCTTGTCTTGCACTTGTCGGCAAATACCGATATTTTTTGTATTGCTTCAAAAACTCACACATCGACGGGAAACACGTGTAGTTTCCAATTTCCCGAGCCGAAACAGTCCGTGCGATTAGAAAAACAGCTCACAAAACTGCGATCTACGTAGTAGCTAAGTGAATACTCGTATATGATTGTAACGCAGTTTGAAAAGCTAGCAATGATATCCGATGTTACAAAACTGTGTCAGCGTTTTTATGTATCCACGGAACAAAGAAAAATACGGCAAAATGTAAAGCACAGCGCATGCTAAAAAAGATGTTGGACCCGAACGTACCTTACGTGTAAACAAACATGAATGCTAGCGGTACAACTTCTCTGCGGGTTCAAACTGCGATTGATTAAGCCGAAGATTTAACTAAAATTTGTGCACTGTAACAAAAATAGCGAGAACAGTTTGGGATCTGAATGAAACTGAACTATAGATTATACGATTTGATACATCGGCTTCTGATCGCGCGCGAAACAGCAGCTCCGAGGACGGCCACTACAAATGTACACTCTCCCACGATGCGCGATCTTGATTGACAGATCGCGGTTGTTTGAAGATCGTGCCGCCCGCGCCGGACTGTCTGAAACTTTGCAGGACGCAAATTCAATCATTTTTGACAGCCAACCAGCAAAGAGGAAAACTGACAGCAAAAATAACTTGATACTTGTCTATAAATGAGGTTCTGTCGCCGGCGTTCGAAGAACCCCGAAACATGGCTCGCAAAAAATAAACGAAAGACTTGCAGTTCGAAATCTAATACCGGTAAGACCAAGGAGGTTACTTGGTAAGACGGAAAATTTGTGGCAACCAGGAACCGGGATAAATCTAAAAGAGGGAAGGGCCCATGCAGAAATAAATGTTTTGTCCATCAGACGTGCCCGTCGAAACATTGAATGAGCCAACTGTCTCTTTCTGTCAAATTTATGCATGGTCAACATATCCGATGCTTTATTTAGTACATTACTTGTGCTCGCAATTATGAGG
>NC_049994.1:546987-549230 GCF_000003815.2 Branchiostoma floridae
TTAATTAATTAATGTTTTGAGTAGAGTTACTACTATATGGTTCCTCAAGGCGGTTTTATTAAATCCTTAGAATTTTTGAGTCCATGGCAAACGTGTACAATCATCATCATCTGTGTACAATACATTTTACCGCCATGGTAAAGATCACCGTAATTACGATAAGTTGATTATTAATTAGACATCATTAGCTACTATTGTAGGCTAGGAATTTAGGTTTTCGTCCGCCGGCTTTTTCCTGGAAACACTGCTGCTCGTACCGTCAAGGGCGCAACTCAGCATGAAGACCTACCTGTTCCTGAGGGAGCTCTTGGGTCGGAACATCGCCATCGGACGTTCCTGCTCATCGGACAGTCGACCAGGGCATATTCCAACCATACGCCATGGCATATAATCAACCTTATGTGTTTTTGAATCTATTTATTAAGTGTGTTTTGTCTGATATCAGTTCAAAAGTTCTGTTGAATTCACTAACACTAGTTCTAGTTCTACTTTGTTTAACGGTAGCTAGGCTAGAAAAGTAGGATTCAGGTCACCATCCGCCGGCTTCCTTGGCACTTGTCGAGGTTGCAACTCAGCCAAGACCTACCTGTTCCTGGCGGAGCTCTCGGGACAGAACATCGCTGACGGGCAGTCGACCGACGAAACCATACTCCAGGGCATATATTCAACCTTATGTGTTTTTTAATCTATTTGTTGTGTTTTGTCTGCTATTAGTTCAAAAGTTCTGTTGGATTAACTAACATTGGTTCTATTTCTAATATGGATAAAGGGATTCGGGTTTCCATCCGTTTAATAGCTTCCTTGGCACAATGATGATCGTTGAGAAATCTTACGTGTGTGCAACTTATGTACGCTTCATCATAACATATAACGTTTAAAACCTGGAAGGTAAGTTTATACCAGGTTTTCCATCATCATTCTGCTGCTATCCGATCGAAAATCATCTATTCCGAGTGTTGGAAATACGGTAAGTACATTGCTAAATGCGCTAGAGTATGAAGAAACCCAATGCCTTAAGTCATCTCGAGTCGCTGTACGTGTGTGGTACCACATACAAAATGTTTCAGTATAAACCACAACTGAATCTGTCTAACAAAGAGAGAGACGCTTTGTGTGGAACATAACGATGTGGGTTTACGATACATGTCGTTCAAAAATATTCAAAATATATTCATCGACACTAAATATCGCTATCAAGTAGAATAAACCAAGAAAAAAAAATCAAACACGGCGGAAAAACATGCACCGTGCTGATTGTTCTTACAATAAATGAATGAAGACCTTTATTGCACATTTTTGCCACACCGGGCCGGCGGGCCCGGGCGGTACAGTACCGGCGGGCCCGTTCTTTGAGAATGCCGCCAAACCAAGGTCCTTGGTGAAACTCAAAGAAGCCGCGCCCCGGCCGCATGTGTCAATCAATTGAGCGGCGCGGTGGGAGGGTCCGGGTCAGACCCATTTTTGCTACAATTCTACCGGTATCTGAACATCTAATAAACATATTCACATGCACAAAACATCTATTGATTTTGATTACAACAATGCAGGCCTCATATTTTCACCCCAAACCCCAAAGATTGACAACATTTCCCACTTTCTAAACGCCACACAAAACTCTATCCTAAGCCGTGACGTCGTGATTACGACGTGTACACGCCGCCTGCGTGTGTCATACCAAGGACGTTACATCGTTACATCGTTGATCACTATAGAATCTTTGGTTATAATTAATAGGAAGCGAGGACGAAGTAGCTCTAAAATAGCCCCACCATTCCAGGTGTGTATTTGTCGAACGTTAATGGTGCAAAGATATTCCCATCAAAATGCGTAGGTTTTCCGCGTGCGTGCGAGCGGATGTTCCCGATCGCTGATCACAAATTCGGCGGCAAAATCTTCGATAAAAAACACACCAAAACCTCTTCAAAGCGGATTATTTGACAGAGAACTCCTTTTTTTCAGTGCTGTGCCGTTAAATTCTTTATATACACTGATATAAACATAGCCAAACACGTAGTTCCTGCAAGCTCGGCCTCGCGAGGAGCCGCCAATACCTTCGTTTCCCGCCAACAGTTGTGCAAATCTTGCCTACAGTAGCCAATCAGAGACACGTATGTGCTACGTCACGTGATATTTACATACTGTTACGCAATGCTGGGTCCGTCGTCCGTAATGTAGCAGCTAAACATGGCAAAGTTTTCAGTTGAAGTTTACGCCGTATTAACTTAAAAATACCGGACTCGACT
>NC_049994.1:550165-558122 GCF_000003815.2 Branchiostoma floridae
AGGAGGGATGGTAGAGTCGGACAAGAGGCAGTGCAGCTGTCATATCAAACGGAGCAAAAGATCGTATTTTTTGTGCTGTGCCGTTAAATTCAATGATATAAACATAGCCATAGACGTAATTCCTGCAAGCGTCATGTAATATTTACATACTGTTACGCAATGGTGGGCCCGTCGTCCGTAATGGAGCAGCTAAACATGGCAAAGTTTTCAGTTGAAGTTTACGCCGTATTTAACTTAAAAATATCGGGACTCGACTTAATATGATATTTTTACTTCTTGCACAATAATTATATGAAGGTAGCCCAGCCAAAAATGTATTGTTGTAGTCGATTATGGCCTGCAGCTCGCTTGTTTTGTCTGCCGCCAGTGTTTGACCGATGGGCGTGCTTAGCGCTTTGCGTTGCAAAAAAAAATATATATATATATTTCCGCGTTCTTCGGGTTGACTTTTTGGATTCACCTTTATTCTATTCAAAGAAATAGGTATCCGGAGAATGTTTCCCGACCACAGAACTCTTTTACTACGAGAGCTTTTGGACGTGATTGCTGTTGACAATTTTGCTCCGATTTTTTTGCAAATGTTACGTTACACTACCTCCCGGCCGGGAGTTTTATCGAGGAATGATACTTTCGTGATAAAATCAACAACAATAATTAACAGGCAAATAAAGAGATAATGAGCAAAATAAGTAATTGATAAAGTAAGATAAAACAGCTCCACTCTTAGCAAGCAGTAACAGAAGAAAATGTCTGTATAATTCGATCTACTGAAATGCAGGCAAGATCGCCGTCTCTTTCCGCTGTTCAGTTTTGGTATCGGCAAGTTTCTGCGCAGCATGACGCAAATTAGTTCTCCTCCCACTAATCTGTGATGTTACCGCGGCCTGCATATGAATGGTTCGTCATTTGATAACGCTGACCAGTCAGAAAAGCGACAGTCTCCGTCAGTGACGCGTCAGAAAATTGCTGTGACGGAATAATGTCCGTCAGAAATCGTCAGTGACGCGTCAGAAATCGTCAGCGTCAGTGACGGGTGTTAACTATGGCGCGAACGCCGCTGTACCAGTTGAGCCATAGGCACCTCCCATGTCAAAAAAATGTAAAATGCAGGACTGTGGAAAACGAAGGTTGAGTTTACAGTTCAAGTCTCATAATTCCTTTTTGGGAATACATGTAGGTGCACGTGTGCAGATCATTGATTGATATACTTTAAAGCCATAATGAATGTCAGCTAAATTTGCATAATTGATACATGCTTTATTTACTACAAAGCTAGTGTGAAAGCAGTGTACAGTATACAGATAACAGGTGGTAGGTTGGATTATAATTCCTTTTCTTTGCTTTTTTCCAGACTATGTCCTTACCAATAGTGGTGATTGTACATGGGAACCAGGACTCTAATGCCTGGGCCACCATCCTGTGGGATAATGCCTTTGCAGAGCCTGTAAGTGTATGGCAATAATTGCATTTTCAACTCTGAGTGTACATAAGTTGTTAGTGAGTGAGCAAGAAGGTGAGTTAGCAGAAGGCTGAGTGTGTGAGTGAGAGAGTAGGAGGTTGAGTGGGTTGTTTGAGTGAGTAGGAATGTTGGTGAGTGTGTGAGCAGGAATGTGGATGAGTGAGTGAGTGAGCAGGAATGTGGTTGAGAGATGAGTGAGTGAGCAGGAAGGTGGGTGAGAGATGAGAGTGAGTGAGCAGGAATGTGGGTGAGAGATGAGTGAGTGAGTGAGCAGAAATGTGAGTGAGAGATGAGTGAGTGAGTGAGCAGGAATGTGGGTGAGAGATGAGTGAGTGAGTGAGTGAGTAATCAGAAGGGTTGGTGATTAAGTGAAGGAGTGAGCAGGATGGTGAGTAAGTGAGGGAGTGAGCAACAGGAAGGTTGGTGAGTGAGTGAGTGAGTGAGTGAGTGAGTGAGTGAGTTAGTAGGAAGATGAGTGAGAGAGATCAGTAAGTGAGAGAGTGAGCAACAGGAAGGTTGGTGAGTGAGTGAGCGAGTGAGTGAGTGAGCGAGTGAGTGAGTAAGCGAGCAGGAAGATGAGTGAGTGAGAGATCAGTAAGTGAGGGAGTGAGAGTGAAGGAGAATGGGTGAGGAAGGCTTCACTACATTTACATTCCTGTTAACTATAATGTGTAAATTGTTGCGTACAGAACCGTAACCCGTTCTGCGTGCCAGCTGAAGTGACGTGGTCCCAGCTAGCGAGCGCCCTGAACTGTAAATGGACGTATGTCAACGGGAGACCACTGTCTGACAGCAACATGAAATACCTGGCAGCCAAAGCCTTCAACATCAACAGTGAGTTTTTGTTTCATTGGCAAGAAAAAGACATTTTTTGTAAGAAAGTTCCAGTAATGGAAACACAGATGCCTTTAAGAACAGCCAGTCAGAAAACACCTAAATCTACTAGCAACACTAGTCACCTCCAACACATACATGTAATACCATAGAATGTACAATACGTAGTACATGTAGCACTTAGACAAGGGGATAAAGACACCTTGAAAACCGCAAACATTCATGTGTGAACCACCACAAATTTAAGATACATTTGCTATACAGTCTTACACGATAATGCCTAGACACAAGCATACAATCATGTAAATACACAAACTGAAGGCTATGTCTAGAGAAGTTAATTCATTTTCTGAAATGTTGAGAGCATGGGAATATTTGTTGCTAATAAAACTCTGTCTGGTTTCCTTCTCTTAGACCCTCCTGAGTCGGAAGATTTTGGACAGTCAAAGATCTCCTGGTCACAGTTCAACAAGGTCAGTTTGCCATAGAGCACAGAATTTAGGCTATGATAAGCAAATATTGTGGATGAATTCCTCTCCAATGTAAGAGTAGAAGAAAAATAGCCAGTGAGTAACATCCTCCATGATAGTAACCAGTAACCCTTGATTCAATCTTGATTCAATTTTGTTTGCTAACCACGGTTAAGAACTTCAAGATATTTGTTACATTGCAATCTTGATAATATCTGTTCTATTCATGATGATTCCTCTGTGTGTTCAACATCATCTTTATTTCTCACAAGAAAACACTTTTAAAAGGACACGTCTAAAATCACGAGTACAAGATGAAGGTTTAAAAATACACCTCGGACGACCCCTTATTCAGATACACAATGATCTGCAGGGCGCAAGGTTACAAAAAAAAGTGGTGCTATACATCAGCCTTTCAATATTTCAATTCTATACGTCGCTTCTTAACTATTGCACAGATGTGACATTGTCATTATGAACTACACATACATTGCACAAGTGATCGGGTGTTTACAGTAAGATATCATCGGCTGGAAAACAGCCCGGACGGCGACTCCCATACAGGGTTGTTCCTTGCACAGTATATTGCGTACGATGTGCAGAGGGCACAGTGACCCAACCTGCGCTTCAACTCTCTCACCTCACTGTCCTTCTTACGTACAGGGCATAAGGATTTCAGCTTTTTGACATTGTCACTGTTCACCCATCCCCTGCTACCGACCTCTATTGTAACTACAGTAGCACTATAGTCGCTATGCGAGTTTAACTCTTCCTTAAGGTGTTCATATTTGGCAAGTTTTCTATCTTCAGCAGCATGGGCATTTTGCTTGTTTATGTGATCATTTCTCCTTGCTAGGTGTTATTCTGATTGGTCAATGACCTGTGTGATTCTGATTGGTCGATAACCAGTGTAACTCTCCTTATGATTGGAAATTTCTTTCAGAAACCTGGAGATTCATTATAAACAGTGGCACTTCTATTATATAAAATGAGGACTTCAGATTGCTCAACATCATCTGGCTATATGATGATAAAAGATATCCATTTTTCCTCCATAGGAGCCTCTGCAGCCCAACAGGAGCTTCACCTTCTGGCAGTGGTTTGATGGTGTGATGGAGCTGACCAAGAAGAACCTGAAGGGACCATGGGAGGATGGGTACTGTACAGTCATGACAGTTAGAACTACATGTTATGTTATGAAAATACATGTACATGCACTGCCAGTTACTTTTTTCTTGTAAATTCTATGTGCATTATTGCTTGTCAACATACTTTGTCTTTCTGTCATTGCTATATTTGAACTTAGTCTAGTATTTTTAAGCTTTCAAACAAAATGTGATTATGCATGTTTGTAATAACTTTTACTGAGGATTTTATGGAATGTAATCCGTTGGCACATACTTTGCTGGACTTTGGAAAAAGTCAGATGTTTCAGACAACAGTCCTTTGAGTTAACTGTTACATGTATCTTGTAAGAATTGGTCATCTTTTGATTCAAAACTAATAGTTGGTGTCATTTTGTTGTAACAGGACAATCTTGGGTTTTGTCAACAAAGACAGAGCCAGGGACACCATGCTGATGTCCAAACAGAATGGCACCTTTCTGCTGCGCTTCAGTGATTCAGAGATAGGGGGCATCACTATCGCATGGGTAGCCCAGGACCCAAATAACCCAAGTGAGTTAATGCATTATGATCTAATCCAAAATTTGCATGTGTTCCATTAACTTAGGAAATGATGTTAGTGTATAAGTGACAAAACTCAGGAGAAACCATATGATTATTGACTTACATATTTTTTATCTTTGAAAGTGCAATAACTTACATTGTGGAAAATAGGACATTGGCTTGTCCCAAGTTCCCCTAAAAAATTTATTACCTCAGTCTGTGAATTGAAGGTTTTGTAGTACCCAGTATTGTCTGCCCTCACTTTCGGTATAGCCATTTAAGTGCTAGGCACATTGGAGGCTAGCATGAAGTTTTGGGTTAAAGATGGAAGAATGGTCACAGAAATATGTCCAGCATTTCCCATGCATCTATCTTAACACATGCAGGAAGGAAGTTATAATAGCCCAGAGATTATTAATAAGATGAACCACTTAAAGCAAGAGAAATTTAAACAAGAAATTTACAAAACTCCTAAATATTTCACAGACTGGGTACATCTGTGTAGATATTTTTCAGTAGTTAAGGTAAGTTGCAGCTGTTGACTTGTGTATGACACAATCCAGGTGAAAGACAAGTGTGGAACCTGCAGCCGTTCACTACGCGGGACTTCGGGATTCGTTCCCTGGCTGACCGTATCCACGATCTGCCTCATCTGGTCAACCTGTACCCCGACATTCCTAAAGACGAGGCCTTCTCCAAGTACTACACACCTATCCGAGGTGGGACATATGCACATGTAGTGATTTGTTTGATTTGTTTCTTTGTGTGGCATACATGTACCTAGTATAATGCCTATAATGGTATAACACACCTGAAGAGTACAAGCATATCTGGATAGATTTATTTGGTCCCCTCACACCAAGAAGGAACCCTACTCTTTTTTTTATACCAATACAGTATTGATTCACAGCATTGATTCATTGATACACCACAGATTCACAGTGTTAGTGTACATGTACAACATGTGTGTAGTGCATAATGCCTTAAAGATACAATGTCAGTGCATGGCAAGTATCGAACCAGGATCTATTGGTTCTGAGTCCCACGCTCTAACCATTACGCCAGACCGACACCACAATTTAGGAAACATGATTATATAACTGATAATTATTGATATCATATTTCTCTGTGTAACTGATAATAATTGAAATGTAATCATATTTTTCTGTGTATTTTACAGAGAAGAACCCCCAGAATGATGGCTACGTTCCCGCGGCCCTGAAGGCAACAGTAGAAACCTTACCCCCTCCCATCGCCTCCCCGATGACCTATGACAACCCCAACACCCCCCTCCCCATGGAGGGGCCCACCTCCCCCACAGAGAAACCCACCATCATGAGTCCGGACTCGGAGATGCTCGGCGCCTGCGGACCAGCTGACTTTGACGGGTGAATACACTCCTTTACATTTCCGGTACTTACTTTACCCATTCTGTTCCACGTGACATGATGCTTACGCTGGTGCTGGTCTTTTTCTTTTTTTTCTTTAACTATTTCTGACTAAAAACATCATTAGCTTTCGGCAGACATGATCATCTGGAATATCACTAATTTACACTGTAGAGAAACTTGCCTAAAGGAGTTACAGAGTTTAAAATAGCAATTCAAGATACAGGAAATCAGATTTTTTTTTTTACATTTTACAACTTGGATTAAACTATAGATCAGCATTTCAGGTTGCACAGTTCAAATGACCAAAAAATTTCTGTATGTTACAGTATATTCTAACAAGTCAGTAAGAAAGTTAACTACATTTGTATACACAAAACTATCTATCTATTGCAAATCTCCGGAGGAAAATTTCTGAATCATACTATAACAAGTCAGTAGGAAAAGTTAACAAGTAAATACACAAAACTATCATTCTATTGCAAACCACCAGAGGAAAATAACAGCTGCCTAGCTAGTCCATGTTTGCATGTGGTATGTTGTTTACAGTGCAGTAATTATCAAAAGAAATATACACATAAATTAGATACACCACATGGCTGGAATTTTTTAAAAGAATTTAGCCTAATCATGAAGGAAAATCAGAAAAAACAAGCCTCAGTTTTAGAAGTCTTATGGTCCGTTATTCCGCTCTGACTGGTGATTTTGACTCCATGCTGCACACTGCGGTACACCACTAAGTCTTGCACAATGCTTGCCGGCTTCACCCCAAAATTAGACAGCACCCGCACTTCTTGAGTTTAGAAAAGAGTACACCAAAGAAAGTATCAACCCAACTGATTCTCCAGGCATTTCATGCCTTTTATGTCCTGTACAAATTTTGTAGATGTTATTTCATAAAGCACGTTTTGGCAATAATGTCCAAGCAAATTGTTTTGCATTTCTATGTATAGGCAATATAGGAATATGGCAGGAAATAATGTTTTTCTCTGAAAGTGCCCAACATTTTCTGCTTGGTTGATGGACAGGCACTCCACTGCAGGAGCATGGCAAGTCTACTGGTTTGGAGCTGATGGGCCTTTCTTGCCTTTACTTTGACGGCAGCTACCCTCTCTGTTTTGAAAGTGGAAACAGTGTTGTCTGTTGGTCAGCTGTCACTATCGTGTTGCTTTAGATGTGGACCTGAATGTTATGTGGAGAAATTCTTCCATACCCGGCTATCAATATTTAGTGCACTTCCAGTACTGTCTTCATATATTTGTGAGAAACAATGACAAGTGAGTAATGTGCCAATTTATAATTAGCCAGGGAGGAAACCTTAATTTGATGCAGGGCTAACTCCACCCAAACTGATATAATTTTTTTTTTGCTCCACTGCTTCACTATTTTCATGCAAACATATGAGAACTAAGTCATTGTGGTGTAACTGGCCATGTTGATTCAAATATATGGATGACATCCTCTGGGAACCTCAAAACTGATGTGAGTGTGCGTAAAAAAAAAGTTTGGCAAGTAAAAAAGTTACCCTCAATTCTACAGAATGAAGTCTAAGTGGTCAGGAAGGTTGCACAAATGACAGAGTATGGAACATACAGTGATGTACACAATGTCATGTATTTGCTCATTTCACAGCTGCTTTGTACAGTTTACAAGATGGTATAAATTGCACAAGCAAAAATTGATGCATGCATGGATGTTATCCATTTTGTTGAATTAACATTGCCTTACACTGTTAAGTTAATAGACTATCATTACATAATTATCATTGATACATAATATAACTATAGCCATGTCCATGTATTACATATATGACACATCCATACATGTAGGAAACGTGTATAATTTGTCTGTTTGTATTTCCCAGCAATGGTGGCGAGGCAGACATGTCTGACGACTTCTTGAGTGAGTTATCAAATCTCTCCTCGGAAAACCTGACGGACAACATAGATGTCAACAAGCTTCTCAACCTGGAGTTTGTGGACAAGGACGCCAAACCCTTCTGAGTCATTGTCTTTCTCCTTAACATATCATTATCAAAACAGCTAATCATTTGAAATTCTATACCAATGAGACATATTATACAAGAAAAAGCACTAATCTTCTTACTCAGTAGAGATTGTTAGGCTAAATGAATGTATA
>NC_049994.1:558222-563049 GCF_000003815.2 Branchiostoma floridae
CGTAGTAAGCGCAGAACGGCTGAAAAGGGCCTAAATCTTATGTTTTGAGCGAAATTATCGTGACTAATGCATTACCAATGGCATTTTTTCAAAACTTTTTTTTCACGTTCTGACACTTTTATAAGGTGAAATACACTTAGTAGACATGTTTAGAATCAAAAAGAAAAATCTTTGATCAAAACTCGATTTTTAATGGCAAAGTTCGTAGTAAGCGCAGAACGGCTGAAAAGGGCCTAAATCTTATGTTTTGAGCGAAATTATCGTGTCTAATGCATTACCAATGGCATTTTTTCAAACCTTTTTTTTTCACGTTCTGACACTTTTATAAGGTGAACTACACTCAGTAGACATGTTTACAATCAAAAAGAAAAAATCTTTGATCAATGTCCGATTTGTAATGGCAAAGTACGTAGTAAGCGCAGAACGGCTGAAAAGGGCCTATATCTTATGTTTTGAGCAAAGTTCTCGTGTCCCATGCATTACATATGGCATTTTTTCAAGACTTTTTTCCCACGTTCTGACACTTTCCTAAGGTGAACTACACTCAGTAGACATGTTTACAATCAAAAAGAAAAATCTTTGATCAATGTCCGATTTGTAATGGCAAAGTACGTAGTAAGCGCAGAACGGCTGAAAAGGGCCTATATCTTATGTTTTGAGCAAAGTTCTCGTGTCCCATGCATTACATATGGCATTTTTTCAAGACTTTTTTTTCCACGTTCTGACACTTTCCTAAGGTGAACTACACTCAGTAGACATGTTTACAATCAAAAAGAAAAATCTTTGATCAATGTCCGATTTGTAATGGCAAAGTACGTAGTAAGCGCAGAACGGCAGAAAAGGGCCTATATCTTATGTTTTGAGCAAAGTTCTCGTGTCCCATGCATTACATATGGCATTTTTTCAAGACTTAGCCGTAAGTCAGGGGTAGGGTGATGCCTTAAATACACGATTACGAGTGAGGGTTGAAGTTGCGGCTCGGTAGGTTTTAACTCATTGGAAAGGTCTCTTTGCGCGCTATTGGAAGATGAAAACTGCTTGCCAATCGAATGCTTTCTTGAGGAGATAATCTCGATCGTATGGACTCTAGTCGTGGCATAACGACTAGTCTTATCCATAAGTCAGGGGTAGGGTGATGACTTAATAACGCGATTCCAAGTTTACGGTTCAAGTTGCGGCCGGGCAAGTTTAATATTATTCAAGAGGTCACTTTGCGCGCTATTGGAAGATGATAACCGCTTCCCAATCGCATACATCCTTGCCGAGATAATCTCGATCTTATGGACTCTAGTCATGGCATAACGGCTAGTCTTAGCCGTAAGTCTGGGGTAGGGTGATGCCTTAATAACGCGATTTCAAGTGAGGGTTCAAGTTACGGCCGGGCAAACTAGATATCATTCAAATGGTGTCTTTGCGCGCTATTGGAAGATGAAAACCGCTTGCTAATCGCATACATCCTTGGCGAGATAATCTCGATCGTATGGACTCTTGTCATGGCATAACGGCTAGTCTTAGCCGAAAGTCAGGGGTAGGGTAATGCCTTAATAACGCGATTCCAAGTTAGGGTTCAAGTTGCGGCCGGGCAAACTTTATATCATTCAAAGGGTGTCTTTGCGAGCTATTGAAAGATGAAACCCGCTCGCCAATTGGATGCTAACTTTCCGAGATAACCTCGATCGTATGGACTCTAGTCGTGGCATAACCGCTAGTCTTATCCATAAGTCAGGGGTAGGGTGATGACTTAAAAATGCGATTCCAAGTTACGGTTCATGTTGCGGCCGGGCAAATTTTATATCATTCAAGAGGTCACTTTGTGCACTGTTGGAAGATGAAAACCGCTTGCCAATCGCATACATCCTTGCCGAGATAATCTCGATCGTATGGACTCTAGTCGTGGCAAAATGGCTAGTCTTAGCCGAAAGTCAGGGGTAGGGTTATGTCTTAATAACGCGATTCCAAGTGAGGGTTCAAGTTGCAGCCGGGCAAACTTTATATCATTCAAAGGGTCTCTTTGCGCGGTATTTTAAGATGAAAACCGTTTGCCAATCGGATACGCCGAGATAATCTCGATCGAATGAACTCTAGTCGTGGCAAAGCCGTGCCTGCCTTGGCCGGAAGTCAGGGGTAGGGTGATACCTTAATAAGGTGATTCCAAGTGAGGGTTCAAGTTGCGGCCGGGCAAAGTTTATATCATTCGATAGGTCTCTTTGCGAGCTATGGAAAGATGAAAACCGCTTGCCAATCGGATGCTTCCTTGCCTAGATAATCTCGATCGTATGGACTCTAGTCGTGGCATAACGGCTAGTCTTAGCTGTACGTTAGGGGTAGGGTGATACCTTAATAACGCGATTCCAAGTTAGGGTTCAAGTTGCGACCGAACAAACTTTACATCATTCGAAAGGTCTCTTTGTGCGCTATTGGAAGATGAAAACCGCTTGCCAATCGGATGCTTCCTTGCCGAGATAATCTCGATCGTATAGACTCTAGTCGTGGCATAACGGCTAGTTTTATGGAGCCAGTTTTACAAGGGTGGCCCTATAGCGGACTAAGATTTTTCCTTCGGTGACGTGAACCAATTGTATACGTTCAAAAGTGCATATATCATAGAGCTGGCTCCTTGAAACGTGTTTTTCGTTTACAAGGGGCGGACCCATAGCGGACTAAGATTTTTCCTGTGGTGACGAGAACCAATTTTATACATTCAAATGTGCATAGTGCTGGCTCCATGAAACTTGTTTTTCGTTTACAAGGGCAGCCCCAAAGCGAACTAAGATTTTTTCTGTGGTGACGTGAACCAATTGTATACATTTAAAAGTGCATATAGCATAGAGCTAGCTCCATGAAACGTGTTTTTCGTTTACAAGGGTGGCCCTATAACAGGCTAAGATTTTTCCTGTGGTGACGTGAACAAATTGTATACATTCAAAGTGCAAAGAGCTGGCTCCATGAAACTTGTTTTTCGTTTACAAGGGCGGCCCCATAGCGGACTAAGATTTTTCCTGTGGTGACGTGAACCAATTGTATACATTCAAAGTGCATATAGCATAGAGCTGGCTCCATGAAACTTGTTTTTCGTTTACAAGGGCCGCCCCATAGCGGACTAAGATTTTTCCTGTGGTGACGAGAACCAATTCGTAAGTATTCAAAGTGCATAGAGCTGGCTCCATGAAACTTTTTTTCGTTTACAATGGCGGCCCCATAGCGGACTAAGATTTTCCTGTGGTGACGTGAACCAATTGTATACATTCAAAAGTGCATATAGCATAAAGCTGGCTCCATGAAACTTGTTTTTCGTTTACAAGGGCGGCCCTATAGCGAACTAAGATTTTTCCTGTGGTGACAAGAACCAATCGTATGTATTCAAAGTGCATAGAGCTGGCTCCATTAAACTTGCTCCTTGAGCTTGCTTGGCGGAACTTAAAGCCTAAGCTACAATTGCGCTATTAACTGCCTACCCGGTACTGTGACAGGTGGTGTTTCCAAAAGGTAGCTAGAGGTTGCGCCCAAATAGAGTCCGTATACTCAAGAATATCTCAACAAGGAAGTATCGGATTGGACTGCAGTTTTCATCATTCAATTCCTTACTAGGAGACCTTTCCAAGCATACCAAGCTTGCTAGGCCGGAACTTAAAGCCTAAACTACAATTGCGTGATAAAGTCCCTACCCGGTACCGTGACAGGTGGTGTTTCCAAAAGGTAGCTAGAGGTTGCGCCCAAATAGAATCCGTATACTCAAGAATATCTTTCATGAATAAATAAAGGTTCAAACAAACAAATAAATCTCCACGAGGAAGTATCGGATTGGAATGCGGTTTTCATCTTTCGATTCCTTATTAAGAGACCTTTCCAACCATACCAAGCTTGCTAGGCGGAACTTAAAGCCTAAGCTACAATTGCGTTATTAAGTCCCTACCCGGTACCGGCGCTAGGTGGTGTGTCCAAGAGGTAGCTAGCAGTTGCGCCCAAATAGAGTCCGTATACTCAAGAATATCTCGACAAGGAAGTATCAAATTAGACTGCGGTTTTCATCTTTCGATTTCTTACTAAGTGACCTTTCCAACCATACCAAGCTGGCTAGGCCGGAACTTAAAGCCTAAGCTACAATTGCGTTATTAATTGCCTACCCGCGCTAGGTGGTGTGTCCAAGAGGTAGCTAGCAGTTGCGCCAAAATAGAGTCCGTATACTCAAGAGTATCTCGACAAAGAAGTATCAAATTGGACTGCAGTTTTCATCTTTCGATTCCTTACTAAGAGACCTTTCCTACCATACCAAGCTTGCTAGGCCGGAACTTCAAGCCTAAGCTACAATTGCGTTATAATTGCCTACCCGTGCCGGTGACCAGGTGGTGTGTCCAAAAGGTAGATAGAGGTTGCGCCAAATAGAGTCCGTATACTCAAGAATATCTCGACAAGGAAGTATCGGATTGGACTGCGGTTTTCATCTTTCGATTCCTTACTAACGGACCTTTCCAACCATACCAAGCTTGCTAGGCCGGAACTTAAAGCCTAAGCTACAATTGCGTTATTAACTGCCTACTCGGTACCGTGACAGGCGCTAGGTGGTGTGTCCAAGAGGTAGCTAGCAGTTGCGCCCAAATAGAGTCAGTATACTCAAGAATATCTCGATAAGGAAGTATCGGATTGGACTGCGATTTTAATCTTTCGATTCCTTACTAAGGGACCTTTCCAACCATACCAAGCTTGCTAGGCCGGAACTTAAAGCCTTAACTACAATTGCGTTATAAAGTCCCTACCCGGTACCGTGGCAGGTGGTGTTTCCAAAAGGTAGCTAGCGGTTGCGCCCAAATAGAGTCTGTATACTCAAGA